>NC_053027.1:86594085-86764968 GCF_003073215.2 Triticum urartu
TACAAAGAAGCGGTTCAAAAAATTTAGAAACAAAGAAAAAGTCGTCATTTCAGTAATTGAATATACCTTGGACCGTGTAGGAAAACTATGCTATTTTTGAGGCAAAATTACCAATGGTCTTCAATTAAACCACCAAAGAAAACAATCATATGCTTAGTAAAGATGAACATCCATATTCTAAGAATCATGACTAACCTATGAGGTGCATACGTTATAGGTGCGTGGGATGATGATCCCGCGGCAGAAGATGGAATCAAATAGTCAAAAATTACAACTGTGTCAAGTGTCATACAAAATTAGTTCACGTTTTTACGAAAAACGCTCGAATTAATCTAAGAGACTAAATGCTTCTGGTTTTAACAAATGGGGGTAAATGACCATTTGTAAACATTTGATATCTTGAAGTTGTGCGCACACTAAAAGAAGAAAAATATTACTTTTTTTCAAGAAAACTACACTTCATTCTTTTTACATTTGGCTTAAGGCGACCGCAAGATTTGTTCCTTTTAAAAAAAGACTTTACTTGTTTGACACCGTGGGTGTAGGCTTCTTATTGATCTTGTAATCCGCTTTGCATCTGCTCGAGAGATCCAGCACTTGGTACGCCAAGATACAATACAACGTTGTTTAATTGGCAAGTGCACCAACGCATGCATCCCATTTTCCTTCTTAATTTTTCCTTCTACTCTCTTTCTCTTTCCTTCTAATTTTTTCCTCTTTCCTCATTATTCTTTCCTTCTATTTTGTACGCAAGCATCCTAGTTTCCGCCTTTATTTTTTTCTCTTTCCTTCCTTATTACGGGACGATTTATTTCTTTATTATTCCTAAGACGCCTTCGTAATACCTAGAAAAGTCCAAGGCGTATATAAATTAGAAAGATTAGATCTTAGCGAGCAATGTGGGATTATTTAATAGGATTATCAACGTTCTATTATCAAATAGTGTGAGCTATGTGAGTCGGCCATGACATTTGTTTTTGTACATGAGGTTGAGAGTTCGAATCGCACAACATGCACTAATTTTTTGCACCGGGCCGCCTTGCTGGGCCGGAACAATTTGGCCCATCCCGATAAAAGCACCCGCGCATGGAAAATCATTAACAAAATTTTAGTACCACCTCAGATAATAAAAAATATCCAAAAAACAGAAATAATAATATGGGTGAACGAATTAAAAATTTGGAGAAACGCACCTTGCTTTATTAGTAGGTATAGATAAGAAAAATATCTGTGTATAGATAGTAGCCCCTGAGACTCTGTTCAGCGTTCATAAAGAAAGGCCGAACAGAGGATCTAAGTACTCGAGTAGGAGATTAACATACATATCTATTTGAATCAAACAGGCTGCGACGCAAGGGTCAGCTTCCCATGCCGCTGAAGCATCTGAGCTGAGGCGGAAGTTAGCGGAAAAACAAGGTATGTGATACCAAAAATTCGTCTGAAATAATATCAGTGATAATTTTTCATCTGAAATGAGTGTTATAACTTTGCTCACAGCTGATGCGTCTGAGGTCGAGACCCTCAAGAGCGCACTGGCCGAGGCCAAGAAAGAGGCAGAGGAGGAATGAGCCACCCGCCTGAAGCATGAGTCAAGGGTGGAGGAAGTCCAGCAAGAGCTCAAGTATGCTATAAGAAAATGTGAGTCCTTAGAGCACGACATTTCGGATCAATATCTGAACTTGCTAAGGCTCTCCAAAATGCTCAGGAGGCCCCGACTGAAGCCCAAAACGCATGTCGGGAGATCCCAGAGGTGAAGCAAATTGTAGCTGGTAAGGCCTTTAACATGCAGAGCAAATTTGTCAGGAAGAAATACATCTTGCTGACCCGGATTTGGAGTTCTCCAGGAGCATTTGCGGACCTGCCCCGGAGTGTTGCCAATGTTGCGGAGTTCTTCTGAGCCGAAGAGGGGAGCTCAACGGAGAAGCTATTCTGGTCGCAGTATCTTGCGCCTAAGCATCTTGTGCCCCTCAGCGATCAGCTGAAGCAGTTGGTCGAACTGCATAGGGTGGCCGGATTGACCATGAGGGATTTTATAATCCGCATGTGGCCTGTCGAACCCATACCCAGCAGCTACTTCGGGCTCGTGAAGCGGCTGGTCAGTGCCTGCCCCCGGCTTGATGCCTTGAAGCGGTGGGTCTGCATCGGGTGTGCATTGATCGCCTTCGCCCGTGTCAAGGTGCAGTGGGCGAAGATGGATGCCATCAAGCTCGCAACCGAGGGACCGCCCGCAGGCAAAGAGCACCGCACGCCAGAGCGGTATTTCGATGATGTCCTGGAAGGACCCCGCACTGTAGAGGGCCAGTGTTCGAAGGACATCATTTTTGAATGAATGTATCTATGTTGTCCAATCCTGTATTATGAAACAAGGCTTATGTATGATATATTGCTTGCTTTATTTTGAAATATTTCCTCCTGTGGGGCCGTTTACGAAATCTGAGAGTTGGCTAGTCGTTGGTTTCAGCCCCCCACGTAGATAATAAGGGGGTGTTCGGAATAGCACCAAAACACACTTGACCCAGTGATTTGGTCTGTGAAGGAGGTGTTAGTGCGGCGAACCAGGCAATCAGACTATATGGCTTTATCGCTCTCACTTAGCCATAGGAGTTTTATAATGGTAGTATAGGTGCAACCCCTAGTATTGTTCGATTATCCGAACATGGGTGTTGTAGTTGCCTGGTCGGCTGAAGGCCGGCCTATCGCGTAATGCAGAAAAATCGCAAGAGATTTATACTTAGTCGCCGAGTAGCTGACCAGCTCTCGCCGCATCATGATAGTCAGTTTTTGGCTTTCTCTACTGAGGTGTTTGTCCGGATGAACCAGAAACAAAATCGCAGTAGTTCTCCCTTTACTACCTTAGCCGAACGAACGAAACGTAAGGTAGCAAACACAGGAGACGGGCAAGCCAACTATTGACCAAAGACATGATTCGGACCCGATGCATATAATGCTAAATTCGGGACGCCGAATTGTACTGTGAAAGTGTTCAGACTTTTTTTTAGTATTGAAAAAATGTACGTGGCTCAATAGAGCCCTTGGTGATTTGAGTCCTCCGAGGTGTAATTGACAATCGGGAAAACACAGGGGAAAACAGATTAAGAGATAAGCCAATGACATATAGGTTGAGCTAGAAACTGTTTCCATTGTATTCTGATTGATACGTCCAAACGTATTGGTACAAAAAGTGCAGTAAGCAACAAGGCTATTTTACAAGCCGAGCACAGGGGAAAGCTGCGTGCGGGTCTTGCAAACGGACGAGGTGCTCTTTAAAACCCTTTTAGATACTCCGTCGTGCCTGTACGCTGCTTGTCTCCTTGGTGTTTTGTCCTTCGAGAGGATCATCACTCGGTGTTGTCATGATAGGCCTCAAAAAGAGGCCTAGGCGCCGTTGAAAAGGGTGACGTGGGTTGTAAGGAACCTGAAAAAGATAAAAAGAAGAAAAAAGGGGAAATATGGGTGTCCGGATATGGTCTTGACGTATTGTGGACTTTATCATTATTGTGCATCCTTCTTTGCCCATGGTATCTTTAGTGCGTATTTATGTACGCGTGGCACGTGGACCGTAATTCGGTTGGGGCAGAGGCCGAATTGCTAATCGAGCTCCTGACGAGCTGGACTGTCGTACTGTGGGGTAGTCCGAACTCGTTTGACCGTGTCCGGGGACTTGACCTCCGATGTAGTAGTCGGCTTGATAAGGCCGCCCTGTACTTCCGCTGCCAGGGCGGCGGTGTGCTCCACGGTATAGAGGGAGCGTTCCATGTTTCCATGGACCATTATAACGCCGCGTGGTACGGGCATCTTGAGCTTGAGATAAGCATAGTGCGGGACCGAATTGAAGCGAGTGAACGCGGTTCGTCCGAGCAGTGCATGATAGCCACTGCGGAAGGGGACGATGTCGAAGATCAAGTCTTCGCTTCGGAAGTTGTCCGGCAAACCGAAGACGACCTCCAATGTGATTGAGCCCATGCAGCGGGCCTCTACACCAGGTATAACTCCTTTAAAAGTAGTTTTCATGGGCTTGATCCTTGACGGATCAATGCCCATATTGCAGAGCAGGTTAAGGCTGCTGCCGCCGTCCATGACGACTCACGTGAGGTGGAATCCATCGATGATTGGGTCAAGGACTAGTGCGGTTGAACCTCCGTGACAGATACTGGTCAGATGGTCTCTACGATCAAAGGTGGTCGGACAGGCTGACCATGGGTTGAATTTAGGGGCGACTGGCTCTATCCCGTAGACGTCCCTTAGCGCACGCTTGCGCTCCCTCTTGGGGATATGAGTGACGTATATCATATTTACCATTTTTACTTCGGGGGGAAATTTCTTCTGTCCCCCTATGTTCGGTTGACGAGGCTCCTCGTTGTTGTCCTCACTGGGCGACCCTTTCTCCTTATGTTCGGTATTTAACTTACCATCCTGTTTAAAGACCCAACAACTTCGGTTGGTATGATTAGCAGGCTTATCGGAGGTGCCATGAATCTGGTAGGGTCGATCGAGTATTCGGTCCAAGCTGGATGAGCCTTCTCTATTTCTTTTGAATGGCTTCTTCCGCTGACCAGACTTGGAGCCGCTGAATCCGGCATTGACCGCCGTGTCGTTGATATTTTCATTATTGCTGCGGCGCTTGTGTTTGTTGCTTCAAGGCCTGCCGTTGTTATTCTTAGCTTCAGAAGTGCCAGGCTCGCTAGTATTATTACTAATATGGGCTAGCCAGCTGTCTTCGCCCACAGAAAAGCGGGTCGTGAGTACCGTGAGGGCTGCCATGGATTTCAGCTTCTCTTGGCTGAGGTGTCAGGCGAGCCATTCATTGCGAATGCTATGATTAAAGGCCACTAGGGCTTCGGCGTTTGGGCAATCGACAATCTGATTCTTTTTAGTGAGTAACCTAGTCCAGAATTTTTGGGTGGACTCTCCGGGTTGCTGGATAATATGACTTAGGTCATCGGCATCCGGAGGCCGAATGTAGGTGCCTTGGAAGTTGTCACTAAAGGCGTCCTCCAGGTCTTACCAGCTTCTGATAGAGTTTTCTGGGAGGCTATTCAACCAGTGTCGAGCTGGCCCCTAAAGTTTTAGGGGAAGGTATTGATGGCGTGTAGATCGTCACCTCGAGCCATGTGAATGTGGAGAAGAAAATCTTCAATCCATACTACGGGGTCTGTTGTGCCGTCATATGATTCAATGTTCACAGGTTTAAACCCTTCTAGGAACTGGTGCTCCATTACCTCATCGGTGAAGCATAGGGGGTGTGCGGCGCCTTTATATCAGGCCATGTCACGATGCAATTCGGATGAAGTCAGTATGCGATTTTCGGACTTGGCGTTGTTGTGCTTGTTGCACCAGGATTGATAATCGTCCTCTCGCGCCGAGGCATGCCCCCGCGATCCATAGATTGATCT
This sequence comes from Triticum urartu, assembly GCF_003073215.2. Classification (NCBI taxonomy): domain Eukaryota; kingdom Viridiplantae; phylum Streptophyta; class Magnoliopsida; order Poales; family Poaceae; genus Triticum; species Triticum urartu. The sequence goes on from NC_053027.1 coordinate 86,599,479, forward strand.
GGTCTAACCTGCTCTATTTTCCAGGTGCTTTCATAGGTCATATGTGTATCCCCGAGCTGTTGTTTCTCTGCTTTTATGACGAGGTGGGGCGGGCTAGTGTTCGGCTTGAGTTGTCGTTCTGTCCCGACCAAGTGGTGGTCGGTCAGGTCTGCCTGCTGCGTTACACGCGGGTGGTATGGGCTCCAGCGCCTCATCATCGAATTGGGGTAGCTGTTTACGCTTCGGGTAACTCTTTGTTGGGTGCTTGAGGCCGTATTCTTTGGCTGCCAGGACATTAGTCCATCCGTCGTTGAGTGCTACCTCTTGAGCATGCGTTGGTTTTCCCTTGAAGAGGAAAGGGTGATGCAGCAAAGCAGCGTAAGTATTTCCCTCAGTTTTTGAGAACCAAGGTATCAATCCAGTAGGAGACCACGCGCGAGTCACCTCGTACCTACACAAACAAATAAGAACCTCGCAACCAACACGATAAAGGGGTTGTCAATCCCTTCACGGTCACTTACGAGAGTGATATCTGATAGAGATAATAATAATAAGATAAATATTTTTGGTATTTTTATGATAAAGATTGAAAGTAAAGATTGCAAAATTAATGGTGACAGAAATAGCTAGTTAACAGGAGACTAATATGATGGAAGATAGACCCGGGGGCCATAGGTTTCACTAGTGGCTTCTCTCAAGATAGCATAAAAATTACTGTGGGTGAAAAAATTACCGTCGAGCAATTGATAGAAAAGCGAATAATTATGAGAATATCTAGGCATGATCATGTATATACGCATCACGTCCGTGACAAGTAGACCGACTCCTGCCTGCATCTACTACTATTACTCCACACATCGACCGCTATCTAGCATGCATCTAGAGTATTAAGTTCATAAGAACGGAGTAACACTTTAAGCAAGATGACATGATGTAGAGGGATAAACTCATGCAATATGATATAAACCCCATCCTTTTATCCTCGATGGCAACAATACAATATGTGTCGTTTCCCCTACTGTCACTGGGATCGAGCACCGCAAGATTGAACCCAAAGCTAAGCACTTCTCCCATTGCAAGAAAGATCAATCTAGTAGGCCAAACCAAACTGATAATTCGAAGAGACTTGCAAAGATAACCAATCATACATAAAAGAATTCAGAGAAGATTCAAATATTGTTCATAGATAATCTTGATCATAAACCCACAATTCATCGGATCTCGACAAACACACCGCAAAAGAAGATTACATTGAATAGATCTGCAAGAGAATTGAGGAGAACTTTGGATTGAGATCCAAAGAGAGAGAAGAAGCCATCTAGATAATAACTATGGACCCGAAGGTCTGAGGTAAACTACTCACACATCATCGGAGAGGCTATGGTGTTGATGTATAAGCCCTCCGTGATCAATGCCGCCTCCGGCGGAGCGCCGAAAAAGGCCCCAAGATGGGATCTCACGGGTACAGAAGGTTGCGGCGGTGGAATTAGGTTTTCGTGGTGCTCCTCGATGGTTTCAGGGTACGTAGGTATATATAGGAGGAAGTAGTAGGTCGGTGGAGCCACGAGGGGCCCATGAGGGTGGAGGGCATGCCCAGGGAGGGTAGGTGCGCCCCCTGCCTCATGGCCGCCTCGTTGGTTGCTTGACGTCCACTCCAAGTCCTCTGGATCACGTTTGTTCCAAAAATCATGCTCCCGAAGGTTTCATTCCGTTTGGACTCCATTTGATATTCCTTTTCTGCGAAACACTGAAATAGGCAAAAAACATCAATTTGGACTTGGCCTTGGGTTAATAGGTTAGTCCCAAAAATAATATAAAAGTGTATAATAAAGCCCATTAAACATCCAAAAATAGAATATATAATAGCATGGAGCAATCAAAAATTATAGATACGTTGGAGACGTATCAAGGATCCCCAAGGTGAATTCCTGCTTGTCCTCGAGTAGGTAAATGATAAAAACAGAATTTTTGATGTGGAATGCTTCCTAACATATTTCTCAATGTAATTTTGTTTATTTTGGCATGAATATTCAGATCCAAAAGATTCAAGATAAAAGTTTAATATTGACATAAGAATAATAATACTTCAAGCATACTAACTAATTAAGCAATCATGTCTTCTCAAAATAACATGGCCAAAGAAAGTTCATCCCTACAAAATCATATAGTTTGGTCATGCTCCATTTTCGTCACACAAGAATGCTCTCATCATGCACAACCCCGATGACAAGCCAAGCAATTGTTTCATACTTTAGTAATCTCAAACTTTTTTCAACTTTCATGCAATACATGAGCGTGAGCCATGGATATAGCACTATGGGTGGAATAGAATATAATGAAAGGGGGTTATGTGGAGAAGACGAAAAGGAGAAAGTCTCACATTGACGTGGCTAATCAATGGGCTAGGGAGATGCCCATCAATTGATGTCAATGCAAGGAGTAGGGATTGCCATGCAACGGATGCACTAGAGCTATAAATGTATGAAAGTTGAACAAAAGAAACTAAGTGGGTGTGCATCCAACTTGCTTGCTCACGAAGACATAGGGCACTTGAGGAGGCCCATTGTTGGAATATACAAGCCAAGTTCTATAATGAAAAATTCCCAATAGTATATGAAAGTGACAAAACAAGAGACTCTCTATCATAAAGATCATGGTGCTACTTTGAAGCACAAGAGTGGAAAAAAGGATAGTAGCATCACTACTAGGAAAAGGCCTACTAGTGGCGCACCAGTTTTGCCTACTAATGGCGCACTACTGGTGCGCCACTAGTACCACGCCACTAATATTATATACTAATGGCGCACCACGGGTGCGCCATTCGTATCTGGTATACTAATGGCGCACCACGCCATGCGCCATTAGTATAGACGCACATGCGCCATTAGTATGCCTCCGAGGGGGCCATATTTACCCATGTGCTTTGGCATACTAATGGCGCACTGTGGGGCGATGCGCCATTAGTATCCTTTGGCATACTAATGGCGCACTGTGTAGTGATGCGCCATTAGTATCCTTCGGCATACTAATGGCGCACTTTGAGATGATGCGCCATTAGTATGAATATTAGGGTTTTTTTACTTTTCTGATTTTTGCACAGGTTACAAAATATATTATTGGACAGAATATAGACAGTACCACACAGCAACAGCAGATTCATCGAATACAATAGAAGATTAGTCTCCCAATACAATTCACCATATTAGTCTCCGAATTCAAAAGACCGAACAAAGATAAAACATTACAAGTCTCGAGACCGCGAGTAGCGAGTTTGTCTTCACATTACAAGTCGATATCGATCATCTAAACTACCATCACATAGAAGAGAGCTGCGGTCATCACGATGAGCATCATCGCGATGAAACTGGTCTTCATCAGGTTCCTCCAACGCTCCCTCCTCTCTCCCGCTAGATAGCGGGCGTATCTAGATTCCGCCTCCGCCCTAGTGGTGTACCCTTTGTAATTGTTACCGCTGAAACAGTGAACCTGTCTCCGACACTCCTCCCAGTCGACGTAGACTCCGGGAACCTTACCCTTGTACCCGACATACGACGACATCTCTATGCACAAGCCAAACAACAGACAATACATGAGCAATATATAAGTATGCAACAAAAGGATCGGAAGAGAAAAGCAAGACATTAATAGCACGATTCATGGTCCTACTAATAAATAACATCAATTACATCTAAGTTGAACGACTGTCCAAACCAAAGAGACATACAATTCATTAAAGTTTAATTACAACATGAGCCAATCATTGTTTCAGAACTACACATAGCATCACTATTTTTGACTCGACTCATGGGACCGGAGCGTGGATGAAGCCGCCATCTGTCGTGATGGTCATTAAATCACGAGCGTTGTCAGCCTGCATTTGTAGCGTTGTGTCTATCTCACTGTTGGACGATTGATATCTGAGGTAGAACTGCCCCGAGGTATGAAGGACATTGTAACACCCCGGATGTAACTTTCCCAATTTGTACTCCAACTCTTGTTGTTTCTGGCATTAAGTTATTTTATTTCCTCGGGTTCGGGTCTTTGTCTCCGTGTGTTGTTGTCGTTGTCATGCATCTCATATCATGTCATCATGTGCATTGCATTTGCATACATGTTCGTCTCATGCATTCGAGCATTTTCCCCGTTGTCCGTTTTGCATTCTGGCGCTTCGTTCTCCTCCGGTGGTCATTTCTAGCTTTCTTTCGTGTGTGGGGATTAAACATTTCCAGATTGGACTGAGACTTGCCAAGTGGCCTTGGTTTACTACCGGTAGACCGCCTGTCAACTTTCGTACCATTTGTACTTTGTTTGATACTCCAACGGTTAACCGAGGGACCGAAAAGGCCTCGTGTGTGTTGCAGCCCAACACCCCTCCAATTTTGCCCAAAACCCACCTAACTCTGCTCCATCATCTAGAGCGTTCGATCACGATCGCGTGGCCGAAAACCGCACCTCATTTGGACTCTCCTAGCTCCCTCTATGCCTATTTAAACACCCCCTGATTTTCGGATCTCCTCCTACCTCCGAAACCCTAAAAATCACCTCGCGCGCCGCCGGACAAGACTTGCACCGACGGACACGTCCGGTTCCTCCCCCGCCGCCACCACGTGTCGCCATCCTACTGGCCCGCCGCCGCCCCACATCGCCGCGTCGCCACCCGCGCGGGCCCACCGCAGCCCAGGCCGGGCCCCCCGGCCCACTTCGCTGCCCGGACGAGGCCGCGGGCGCTCGCCTCGCCGCGCCTCTGTCTTCCCCGGCCGCGGAAGCCCCCCGGCCTCCGCCTCGCCTCCTTCGCCGGCCGCCGCCGCCGCCTCTCCGCCCGCACGCCGGCCGCCGCCGACCGCCTCCTCGCCGTGGTCGCCGCGCCACCACCCGGCTCCGGCCTCCTCCTTCCTCCTCGGCCACCGCGGCCCCCAACTCCGGCGACTCCTCCGGTGGACCTCGGCGTCCATGCCCTGGCGAGATCCGATCCAGATCTGTGAACAGTAAACCCTAGGTCATTTTTTCCTCTAAGTCCAGAAATTCCAGTCCAAGTGCGCATATTCACGGCTCCGTAACTTTGCATCTGTAGCTCCGATTCTTGTATATAGCATATCAAAATGTTCATCTCAGAGAGTACATCATTTCGTTCCATTGCATCATTTTCATTTGAGCTCATCTTGATGCCCGAAATGCTGTTAGAAGAGGGCTACTTGAGTTAATTGTCAGATCTGCTACTCCGTTTAGCACTTTTGTCATTTTTGCCATGATTAATGTGTGCATGATATGCCCTGATGCCCTACATGTGTTTTGTTAAGGGTTTTGTCATCTTTCCAGAGGTGCAACCCATGTATTTTTGTGATGTGTGTGGTGACTTGTGCAAGCTTGCAAAGTGGTGCACTTGCTAATTTTGTTTTCAGGGACTTAGTAATTTCACTAAGTCCTGCAGCTGTTTATCTCATGAAGCCATATGTTTTTGTTGTTTCCTAGTGATCCGTGCCTCTTTTGAGGATGATCAGTAAGGGAGTTTTGTTAATATTGTAGTGCTCTATCCATCCATGTCTTTGTTTGGAATAATGGATCATCCTATCTTGAGTCAATCGAGCTCTACTTTTGCTACTTTGTGAATCTGGGCAGATTGTCAACTTGTTTGCAATTTTGCCGATGATGTTGTAGTTGATCCGTGCATGTTATGTTATTGTTCTTGCCATGTCTAGCTTGAATTTTGTGCTTTCTTGATGGGTGTATGCTTGTCTTGCCATGACTTGCACCGTAGTGAGTGCATCGAGCTCGTAAACATGCCTACTTGAGTTATATTTCAGCATGTGCCAGTTTTCACTAAGTCTGAAAACTGATTATGTTTTTGCCATGTTCACATGCTTGCAATTGTATTTTCTGATCCCTTTTGGCTCAAGGTCACTAAGGGACTTTTGTTAAGCTCTTTGAGTAGCTCCATGCCATGCTTTACTTTGCCATGTTCAGATCCTGTAGCATGTAGTTTTGTTGCTCCGAAGAGGGCTACCTGATCTGAAATTCCAGACAAGTGTTAATTTCACTAAGTCTGAAATGTGTTTTCCATATGCATTTTTGCCATGCTTGTTTGAACCTGTTAATGGATGAATTGGCCGTAGCTTAGTGCTAGACTTTTGTTAAGAATCTTGTATGCATACCTGCCATGTATTTTGTTGTCATGTTTGGGTGCTGTAGCATGTTCATTTCGTTGCGTTTAGATGCCTACTTGCTGTAAATCGCAGACCGGTGTCATTTTTGAATCGCTTGCCATTTCCAAACCGTAACTCCGATTCCGGCGTTCTTTATATCGTTTTCAAGTGATTTCATCTCATCTTTCCAGTGGCACACTTGGAATTGCAAGTTGAGGCCAGGTTCATGCATTTCCTATCATATCTTGCATTTTGCATCCCGCATCGCATCCCGCATAGCATATCATCTTTGCATTGCGTTGTTTGAGTTTGCACGTGGTTGATTGTATCCTTGTTGCTTGTTTGTCTTGTTTGGGTAGAGCCGGGAGACGAGTTTGCTAATGAGGAGCCCGTTGAGTTTGCTTTTGAGGATCCAGTCAACTCTGACAACTGTGCAGGCAAGATGATCATACCCTCGAAATCACTACTATCTTCGCTATGCTAGTTTGCTCGCTCTTTTGCTATGCCATTGCTACGATGCCTACCACTTGCTTGCAAGCCTCCCAAATTGCCATGTCTAACCTCTAACCCACCATTGTCCTAGCAAACCGTTGATTGGCTATGTTACCGCTTTGCTCAGCCCCTCTTATAGCGTTGCTAGTTGCAGGTGAAGATTGGAGGCCGTTCCTTGTTGGAACATTTATTTACTTGTTGAGATATCATTATATTATCTTGCTATCCTAATGCATCTATATACTTGGTAAAGGGTGGAAGGCTCGGCCTCTCGCCAAGTCTTTTGTTCCACTCTTGCCGCCCTAGTTTCCATCATATCGGTGTTATGTTCCCGGATTTTTCGTTCCTTACGCGGTTGGGTTATAATGGGAACCCCTTGATATTTCGCCTTGATTAAAGCTTTTCCAGCAATGCCCAACATTGGTCTTACCATTTGCCACCTAGCCTCTTTTTCCCTTGGGTTTCCGGAGCCCGAGGGTCATCTTATTTAAACCCCCCCGGGCCAGTGCTCCTCTGAGTGTTGGTCCGACCGAGTAGACTGCGGGGCCACCTCGGGGCAACTTGAGGGTTGGTTTTACTCGTAGGATGTCTCATCTGAGTGTGCCCTGAGAACGAGATATGTGCAGCTTCTATCGGGATTTGTCGGCACATTCGGGCGGTGTTGCTGGTCTTGTTTTAACCTGTCGAAGTGTCTTGAAGAACCAAGATACCGAGTCTGATCGGAACGTCTTGGGAGAAGGTCTATTCCTTCGTTGACCGTGAGAGCTTGTCATGGGCTAAGTTGGGACTCCCCTGCAGGGATTTGAACTTTCGAAAGCCGTGCCCGCGGTTATGGGCAGATGGGAATTTGTTAATGTCCGGTTGTAGATAACTTGAACCTTAACTTAATTAAAATGAATCAACTGAGTGTGTTACCGTGATGGCCTCTTCTCGACGGAGTCTGGGAAGTGGACACGTTGTTGGAGTAATGTTTGCGCAGGTTGCTCTCTAGTTTCTCGCTCGCGCCTTGCCTCCTCTTCTCGCTCTCTTTTGCGAATAAGTTAGCCACCATACTTGATAGTCGCTTGCTGCAGCTCCACTCATATTTTACCTTGCCTTACCTATAAGCTTAAATAGTCTTGATCGTGAGGGTGCGAGATTGTTGAGTCCCTGTGGCTCACAGATTACTATTACAACAGATGCAGGGCCTAATGATTCCGCTCCAGGAGACGCGTATGAGCTCAAGTGGGAGTTCGACGAAGACTCTCAACGTTACTATGTTTCCTTTCCCGATGATCAGTAGTGGTGCCCAGTTGGGGGTGAACGGGACCGTTGTCGCATGTTGGGTTCTCTTTTATTTTGGCACCATAGTCGGGCCATGAGTGTTTGGATGATGTAATGTTATTTATGTACTTGATTGACGTGGCGAGTGTAAGCCAACTATGTTATCTCCCCTTTATTATTTATATTACATGGGATGTTGTGAAGATTGCCTAACTTGCGACATATGCCTTCAATGCGATTATGTCTCTAAGTCGTGCCTCGACACGTGGGAGCTATAGTCGCATCGAGACATATGCCTTCAATGCGATTATGTCTCTAAGTCGTGCCTCGACACGTGGGAGCTATAGTCGCATCGAGGGTGTTACAGACATCTGGATGGATGATTTCCGCAAACTCCGATTGGATGCGAAAGAATTCTTGTCTGATGTCCGCGTCCTGGATTGCGGACAAGCTCGCGGCCCAATCTTTGAGATTATCTGGTAGCAAAAGGTGATGATGGTCCCGTACGGTCGCCTGCATGTGATGGAGGGCGTAGTAGACATCCATCTCACCGCCAGGAGGCTGCTTGACGCAGAAGAACTTAGTATTGTGGGCGAACACATACCTGCCGTACCTACGAACTGGCCTGGTGAAGGTGCCTCCAGATTTGGCGTAGCCGGGGAGAACATCATCAAGAACTTTCTTGATATTTGTGTAGTCTATCTTAGAGTCATGGTTCGGGTCGAAATACGTGGCCATGGAATATTTCGGGCTTAAGAGGATGAGTGTGCAATGTGTGTCACTGCACAGAACACGCAATGTTAGAAAAAAACGATCGAAATCTAAGAAATCATATGTTACAGGCCGGTTAAGGGATGAATTACTCGGGAAAGTAAGACATGAGGAAGTTATCCTTATCTTGGTTTGCCAGAATGACGCCTTCGAGGTGTGAACTCGCGACTTGGCGGTCCCCAGCGCTGCCCAAGAGCTTGGCACGCATGTAGAAGGGGTCGACTATCACGATGTCCAGGGTCTTGTCTCTAATGATCCGCATCTCCGTACTCAGTGAAAACAGTCGAATGAAGGTGTAGTGCAGTGGATGAAGGTTAAACATAGCAAAGATGGCATCAAACCGCAGGACGATCGTACCCACGATGGCGCCATCCACAAAGCCCTTGCCCTCTGGCACCTTGGCCACGAAAACCAGGTATGCCACATCATTCTCTCTGAGACGCCGCTTCTCCAAAGAAAGAACACTGTCACGCAGACTCCGCATAGCACTGGTTGCAGCATTGAGCATATTTGTCGGTAGCATCGCCCTACCCGCCACATGCACCCTCCTCGAGATATCCTTAGGTGAAGGTGGCCCGTCCTGAGCACGGATCGTACTCGGTGCCGGCTGGCTCGCACCGGCGCCCTTTTTAGCCTTTCATTTCCGTCCCTTCTTCTTGATCTGCTGTAATGGGACTGAGTTCTGCTCACAGACTGCCTTCTTGAGCGTGTTGGGGCTGATAATATTTCGCACCTCAGCTATCTGAGGCTCGGCGAAGGCGGAAGCTAGAGGCGTCTCCTGAGAACTGAACGCCAGACGACGCCTGTTGCAATTGGGTTTCTCCGCCGTACCAGCTAGATCGCGGTCATCTTGGTTGGGTTCTTGAGAAGGAGGCCCGCAGAACTCGTCACCGTACCCATGTTCGGCAAAGTACTTATTGACATTGGTAAATGTACCATCGTCGTTGTCGTCATCGTCCGGATCCTGTGCCATATGCATGTCCGGATCCTGTGCCATAGGGATGTCTGGCATGTCCGGTAGCATTGCAGTGTTCTTGCCATGGCTTGGCGCCGACACGACTGGCGGTCTTGTCTTTGGGGTGGTGTCCCCCGCCCCCAAACAAATCTGGCTCTTCGGCCAACGCAGGCGCTGAGGGTCATCTCATCTTCTTCGTCGCCCCAGCGGGTCGAATCGGAGGTAACAGCTCGTCACAGCCTGGCAGCACCCGAACCACTTCAACTCTATACACTGTGGGTGGCATCGGATTACCGTGGAACATGGGGTTGCCCGGTTGAACGATTCTGCCCTTGGCGACATCGACCAACTCGCCGCCTACGAAGTGCAGGAGATTGCAAGGAACATTGGCGGCGCCCTGCGAAAACATGTAGGGCGTCAGGGATGCCCAGTCAAAGGCAAGGAGATGAAGTCATCGGCCGAGAGGCTTAGTTACCGTGATGCCGTCGAGCTCGGCTAATGTCGAGGCACCGCCAACGGCGGGTGTGCAACTGACGGAGGGGCTGCTTGCTGGCGAGGTGCCGGCCGGCGTACACCCGGGTGCATTAAGCTCCAATGCCCGTGCCGGCGCTGGAGACACGAATACCGCCTCCGCCGGAGACACCAATGGCACCGCCTGCGCGTTGTGCGAATTGTTGGCCGTGAAGCTGTGAACCAGGGGAGGCCCCTGTTGGCCGCCCGCAATCCACGTCGTCAGCCCATGAATCAACGTAGGCACCATGGCATTGAGCATCGTTCCAGGTTTTTGTTGCACTTGCTCTTGGACAATCTTCGGAATCCGCGCCACTTGTGCCTTGAGTGCTTCAACCTCGCGCGACTGGCTTTCCGAGCTGGTCTTTTCCTACTTTCGCCCACCAGCGGTATAGTATGACGACCATTTTCACTACAAGAAATATGTCAACTAGTGACCTTCTGTCAGTGACCCTGGAAGAATTGGTCATAGATCTATGACCATTTGAGACCAATTGGTCAAAAGCTGTTCGAGGGGCTCCAAACTCTAAACCATTGCGACCATTTTGGTTAGAAAGGTCGTAATTTCCTTACACGAAATGGTCATAAAGCAAACAACCCTGGTCCGATGCATTATTTCTGGCTAATCACGACCAATATAGATGGTCATAGCCTTCTAAATTGTGGTGCATTGCAATGACTAGGTGCCACCTCACCAGTTTTGCCTATGTGTCATGTCCATGTGTCATTTTTGCCTATATGTCATGCACATGGCACTGGTTTGAATCTACCACTTACAAATGGGCCCCACCAAACTAACATGGAGGACCCACCAATAAAGTGACTCCAGGTCCCACCATTGAACTGACCCGTTGGCCCCACTGACCCGACATGCGGGTCCCACCACTGACCTGATGGGTAGGACGACCTGACCACACAGCACCCGCCAACTGACCTGCGGGTCCCACCACTTACCTAACAAGCAGGACCCACCAACTGGCATGAGGCATCACCACTGTCAATGGAGAAAAGTAGAAAAGAAATATGGGCAATGGGGGATTCGAACCCGCGCCGCAACACACAAACCCGCAGAGCCACGCCACCATCTCAGTAGTGATATGCTACCGCAATCCATTCTTTTATAGATAAGATTGTTTCCTGGGCTTGGGCCTAAGTCATGATAGGCCTCCCCTTCTCTCCTTCTTTTTTACATTAACACAGCGGTCCGCCGAGTAGGCTCACGGCCCAAAGCCTATTAGCAGGCGTTTTTAGGTCTGAAATGTATGCTTATTATTAAAAAAATATGTTTCATTTCTTCTTCTTTCAAATAATTTGGGATTTCAAAAAAGTTTCAAACATAAAAATGAATTTGTTAGAAAAATGTACGTGAAATCATAAAATGTACGCGGACTAAAAGAAGTTCATGATTTTGAAGAAATGTTCGCGTATTGAAATCATGCTTGTGAATTTGACCCAAAATTTTTGAATTCGAAAAATGTTCATAATTTTTTCATAAAAAAGTTCACAAAAAATGATTGTAAATTTAAAAAAAATCATCAATTCAAAATCATCATTTCCAAGTTTGTAATTTTTTTATTAACTATGTGACAAATGTGACGCAACGCTAAGTTTTTTAATTTTCATGATTTTTTTAACTTCTCATGTATAAGAAATTTTTTATACAAAAATATATAATGTATACTAAATGGTTTATCATGCATTTAAAAAAAATTAATCGAAGCATTGGAAAAAATATGTTAAACATTTTGTGATTAAATGTTGACCAAGTTTTCAAAAAATCTTAAACTTGCACTCCAAAATGTTAAATATGTATTGAAAATGGTGTTGTTCCACTTTGCAACAAATATTTTCTAGGTTTTTCAAAAAAAAGTATTTAAAAACATTAAACTTTGTTTGAAATTGAGGAATTAGTGAAAATTTCGTCAATTTCACGAGAGGTGTATGGAAACCTTTTTACATGAAACCATTTGGTAATTTGTACATGAAATGTGGTCTAATGTTTTGTAACAAATATTTGGAATGTGAAGGAAGTACCATTTTTATATATCCAAATGACATGAAATTAATACAGTTCCTTCATATGCCAAAATTATCACCCTCCTTCAAATTGCAGCTCAGTCAAATCATCTACGTGAGCCCAGGTTCAATTTCTATTTTATGGCCAGATTGGCACATTGCAAAGCAAGTGTTATCTAGAACCCTCCTATTTTATGGCCAGATGACGCAGCTGCAGGTCAAATTTGACCCGCTTCCTGCTGAATCAGCGGGAAGTTTTCTTTCTCACCAGAGGTGGATAAAAGCTTTGGACACCCAACCATTTTGTCAATTGTGCATTAAATATGGCCTAGTATTTTATAAAAATGATTTGCTACAAATTTGCAACAAATATATGGTAGGTCCTTCATAAAAAAACTCATTTCGGGCACTCGAAAAATGGAAAATGAATTTTTCATCCAAAGAAAATGAAAAGTTCCTTAGGCAACATTGTTTGTCATTCCAAGATGCACCGTTGTGCACGATATGAGGTCATTTGAACAAACTGTGCCATGAATGTGGCCATAAGATTGATCATTTGGCTTGAAAGCCACGAATCTTCACACATGATAGCTCATTTCTGAGAACACTTTTTAAAAATAATTACCGTATTACAAGTTTATTATTTTTCCTGGAAACTTGGCCACATATAATGACACAATGCGAAGGTTTTCCAATTTTTTGATTTTTTTTGAATTTTTTATGCCCAATTCGAAATGCGGTCAAAATGGCGGGCTTGACCGTTCCTAGCTAGTGATTGAATCTTGGAATTTTTTTGATGTTTCTCTGATTAAATACATACTTATATACCGAGAAATGATTTTTGGAAAAAATAAAGCAATAACTACGAGGCAGCTATAGTTCAAATTTGACCCGCTTCCAACTGAATCGGCGGGAATTTATCTTTTTCACCAGAGGTGGATCAAAACTTTTGACACCCAACCATTTGGTCAATTGTGGTTTAAATATGGCCTCGTATTTTATAAAATTGATTTGGTACAATTTGCCAACAAATATATGGTAGGTCCTTCACAAAAAAAACTCATTTCGGGCACTCGAAAAATGGAAAATGAATTTTTCGTCCAAAGAAAATGAAAAGTTCCTTAGGCAACATTGTTTGTCATCCCAAGATGCACCCTTGTGCACGATATGAGGTCATTTGAACAAACTATGCCATGAATGTGGCCATAAGATTGATCATTTGGCTTGAAAGCCATGAATCTTCACACATGATAGCTCATTTCTGAGAACACTTTTAAAAAATAATTACCGTATTACAAGTTTATTATTTTTCCTGGAAACTTGGCCACATATAATGACACAATGTGAATGTTTTCCAATTTTCTGATTTTTTGAATTTTTTATGCCCGTTTCAAAATGCGGTCAAAACGGCGGGCTTGACCGTTCCTAGCTAGTGGTTGAATCTTGGAAATTTTTTGATGTTTCTTTGATTAAATAGATACTTATGTACCTAGAAATGTTTTTTGGAAAAAATAAAGAGATAACTACGAGGCAGCTATAGTTCAAATTTGACCCGCTTCCAACTGAATCGGCAGGAATTTGTCTTTTTCATGAGAGGTGGATCAAAACTTTTTACACCCAACCATTTGGTCAATTGTGGTTTAAATATGTCCTAGTATTTTAGAAAATTGATTTGGTACAATTTTGCAACAATTTTTTGGTAGGCCCTTCACAAAAAAACTCATTTTGGGCAATCGAATAATGATTAAAAATAGCTACAAAGATAAAAAATTACATGCAAACTGGCTATCATCCATAAAATATGGTCTAAATTGATAGAAAATTTTAGTTGTGCCATTTTGCAAAATACTTCTGATAGCTACTTCACAAAACCCTCCTAGTTTAGTACTTATAAACTATTCAAAATCATAATTTTTCTGAACCAATCAGAGCTCTTCACACGGATCACCCCCATTAGCCGATCTGGACCGTCCACATCCGACGGATCCAACGTCTCTCAGGTCCCCTCTCAACCCAACCCAACCCAAACCCTAGCAGCCCCCCTCTCCCACATCGTCGCCGCCACCCACCCCGATCCCATCCCTCCCCTCGTCTCCCTCCCAAGCCCAACCCACTTCCTCTGCCCTCTTCCTCGATCCCGTGGCCACCGCCACCCCTCATCTCCACCGGCGCTGGGCTTCCCCGCCGGCGACCTCGCTGCCCTTCTCCCACATTGCTGCCGCCCCCACCCTCGCACACCGACGAACGGACCAATCCCAAATCCTTGAACCCTACCCGCCGCCCCGTCCCTCCGACCCGTATCCCCCTTCATGCGGCCGCACGATGGCGAGGACAACGGCGCCGGCGCCGGTGACCGCGGCGAGCGCCTCACGTCCCACGTCAACACGTCCCCGGAGTTGGCGCAGGAGGGGCTGGCCGGCGTCCCACGTCGACGTCCTCCTCCCTCTTCTCTTGCGTGACCTGGAGGAGACCAGGGCGCCGCCCCATCGTGGTCGTCCTCGTTCACCTCTGCTCCAGCATCGAGACCATCAACCTCGGGAACCCTCTCCTCAACCGCACCGTCGACGGCCTCCTCAAGATCAGCGCCGTACACGCCCCTTCCTCCCTCCTCTTCCATCCAATGTCTGTATGTTGAAATGTGTCTGACTCTGATCCAATGTACGTGTGCAGGTCGGCGCCTGCAGGGTGGTCACCGAGGATGCCTTCGACTGCATCCACTGGGGTAACAACCACGCGCATCCCGTCTCTCTTACTCGATGTAGTATACAAATGGTGTTGTTAGCCATAAGATCTGGATTTATTTCAGCGGATGTTGGTTAAGTTTGCTTCAGGCTATTCTACTAGTTCCACTAGTAATGCACTGATAGGCAGATGATATATTCTAACCTGGAACTGACTAAATGTTCAGTACTTCAGGCTATTTCAATAGTATTGCCTAGTTTCGAGCAAACTCTCGTAGAATAACTGTAGACAAGCAGTTGGGAAGTGGGTTTATTATCAAAATGTTGATTTAGATATGATTAGTAGATACCCATGTTCCAGCAAATTGTTTTGTTCAGTTTCATGTCCCAGCAAATTAAACCATGCATCAGATTTGGGAATGAAAACAGATAGTGGCCTGCAGGCTGTAATAACAAGATATTTGTTCACTACATAATCTAGGAGCATTGCTCGAAATAATTCAGGCTCCTTGTTTGTACTGCAGCACTACTGTACTATTAAATTTATGTAAGCCACTATGTGACCAGTATGTGATCAAATTCTAGCGCTCTACTTATTGTATATGAGCAGACTCTCTTTACTAGTTATTCTAATGAGGCCTATGAAGTTACTATATATGACTCAGATCTGACGTTTTTGTTGTGTGTCTGGTTTTTCAGGATGTGGGTGGTGCAGTGGCTGTAAGAACACGCTCGGCAGCGTCTAGGCCGGGTCAGGGCAGCTGACAGCGGTGGCTACTTCCTTACAAGGACTAAAAGCTCGCCCATGACTACACGACCCTCTAGGTCCCGTCTGCATGCCCGCTCCCTCCTCCCTGCCTCCTGCAGGTACCTGTTTAGGCCGCAAGCGGACCTGGCATGCTTATGAGTTCAGCATATGCGCTGTGTTATGTTCAGCTTCTTATGTGTCATGGAAATGTCCTTGTGTTGCATAGTAGGCCCTGAATTATTCATGTTGCTGGAGATGAGATGACATGCTTATGAATTATTCATGTTGCTTCCTATGTAAGCTTGCTAATGAATATGATTGACTTAATGAAACTGATGTCAATGCACTTGCGCACGGTTTTGCACCTGATGCTGGTTTTGCACCGATGCTGGTTTTGCCTGGATGTGCAGCAGTCGTCTTGTTTGATTGTTAATTGTTGGGTGCTGGCTGGCGTACAATTTAATTTGTCTGCATGGTTGCTTAGTGCAGCAACACTTGGCAATGTGTAGCAGTGAGTGCACTCGCTAGTTAGCCCACTTAGCATTAGTATGATATTGAAAGACTATTGTGCCTCCT
Organism: Triticum urartu; assembly: GCF_003073215.2. NCBI lineage: Eukaryota > Viridiplantae > Streptophyta > Magnoliopsida > Poales > Poaceae > Triticum > Triticum urartu. The sequence continues at coordinate 86,615,610 of NC_053027.1, forward strand.
GATTTTATGCCTGTTCAATCAAACGCTCAATTTACTTGCTTTGATGTAATTCTTGGATTCCTGACTAGGGTTATCCTAGCCTATTTATTTATTGTGAGCGAGTTACTTTTTTGTACCCTTTTTTAGATCATCCATTCCCTGTATCTGAGGTCTGAGCCAGTGTGTGTCCAGGTTCATTCTTTTTGTGTCCCTTTCAAAGTGTTCATATGGTGGTGTGTCATCGAGTTCCAGTGTGCTGCTGTTAGCCGTTGATATGCATGGTGGTGCCTGCTTATGTCTGTTCATATGTAGAATCTCTGGCTGATGTTTGTTTTGATTGATGTGCGTTCATTACCAATTCCTGAGGATGATTTGTGTTCCTCATGGCGATTAGTCTCGGACGCTACAAGCTATTCTCTGTTGTGTGGTATATCCTGATTGGTGGCATTCTATGTGCCAACTTATCCTGGAAACGACACATACATTCATATGCAGTCCTCTGTAATTTTTATTTTCTCTGTGTTAAATGATCTAAATGTGCGGACCAAATGATCTCATAGTTTGAATGCACCATAGTTTTGCATAACCTTGGTAAATTTACATGCACACGCATACACATTTGACTACTGAGTGTTTGAATTATTGGAATGTGGGGGTTGGTCTGTTTATTCCCATGTTCTTAAGTTTTGTGTATTTAGACTGTAACTCTTAAGATATCATTGTAGCTGTAAGTAGACTGCAAGTTACCAGCAGATTGTAATGGCAGTCTAATTATCACTTTAATTTTCTCCCAAATGACTATAAGTGGACTGTACGTTGTGACACCACTGATGCCAGACCTACAAACAGTAGTTTGATGGATCTGTAGGTTTTTTTTGGGCTGTGGTATTACGATAGTTGTAGCTCACATGTTTGAAACCAGGTCCAGTTCCAACCCGATTAGGATTGGCCTTTTAGCAGCATGTATTTACCAAGTTGGGATGTTGGGATAGTTGGATTCCTATTGTCTCTTGTAGCACCAAATGCTAGTATGTGTTTTACTAAAGTCATCAGATAGTTAACTCACTGTGAGATGTCCACACTTGTTTTGTTAACAAACATGAACTGTTAAGTCATCTATTCCTGACTGTTTCTTTTTTCAGTATATACGTGTGCTTTCTGTTCTTTTGTTCTATTCACTGTGTGAGTACGATTTCTTTTTGGCACCAAGGTGTTTGAGATGGTCTTCCTGTTGGTGCATGAGGAAGAGGAAGTGAAGTCATTGATTTGTCCACCGAGGAAGAGGAAGCGTGAAGTCTTTGATTTGTCCAGAGGGTAAGTCCTCGGTCTGTGTCACTCTTCCTTTGCTATGTGATTGTGACCTCCATGTGTTATCTACTTATCTGGACACTTTGGTTCATATACTATTCTTGTGATTTTCCAATGCTATGTCAAAAAATGAATCTGTAACCTTTAATGAATTCAATGTATGATCGTGATGAGAATGAATGAATGAATGATATCATACCAACTTGTTTTTGCCCTTGATCAGTATCATTTGTGGTAGCTCCTAAGCAACATGATCTTTTTCTTGCTCCAAGATCCCAAGTGTGGTGTTGTACTTTTGTTGTGCTTGATTGATGTCCTGCTAGCTGCTACTGTTAATTGTTACTGCCATGATGTTAACATTGCTTAAAATATGTTCTGCGCCTTAATTCTAGTAGTATTTGTTGTCAAAAGCATGATTGTATTGTGAGCCATCAATTTCTTGGAGTCTTCTTAGAGCTTGCTGGCATTAGGATCGACCCCTAGCTGCTTGTGTATTTGTTTATTATTTTGTTCAATATTCTTTTCCTAGCTGTTGTATGTTTGAGGATATTGCTTTCATTCTGAATTCACAGCCATGATAATGATCGTTTCCTGTCTTTTACAGGAGCTCCAGGCTCAAGAAGTTGGAAAAAGGGAACGCTTCATCTTTGTAGCTAATTATATGTTCCTAGATGATGTGAATGGCTGTTATAGTATTTCATAGCAGCACTTTTGTAGTTGTTCTAAATTCCTGGATGATGTGAACTATGGCATGATTGTAATATATATAATATACTCATTTTGGTCGCCATTTATGAAAATTTGTGTGATTGGGGCTCTCTGGACCAAAATACTGGTTACTTTATTGTTGATACTTTATTGTTGATATGCCGGAAATGAAACATATACTATTTGGGCCCTAAAAAGGCCACAAATCAAACAATTCAGGAAAAATGAACAAAATTACTAAAAGAATCAATTATGAAAAGGCGATGGCCAAGTAAATAAATAGGCTTAGGCCCAAAAACGAAATAGATCACAAAAAGGCCATGATCCATGAAATAAAAAAGGCCAAATTGTTGGGCCAGGCCCATGTAGCTAGAGAAAATTAATAGAGAAAATATATAGTAAAAAGGCCGAATTGTTGGGCTAGGCCCATGTAGAAAACCGAATTGGACCGGGCTGAATCTTGTGGCACATCAGCTTGCCATGCTGGATGCCTACGTGGCCTGGGGAGGTTGCTAGTGACCAAAACGCCATAGTGGACATATTTTGGTCATAAACGTCTACGACCATTCCAGAAGAAAGGTCGCTATAGTCAGTTTACGACCGCCAGCTTTTGACCTTCTGTTTTTGGTCACAGAAAGGTCGCAAATGAAAAACCATGACCTTTCAGTGACCAATAGTGGTGGTCACAAGTTGACATATTTCTTGTAGTGTTTGTGGACAAGCCTTTGCCGGCCACACGACCAGCTGACGTCGGCTTACTGAGCTTATCCTTGTTTTTCATTACGTTCAACGCCCTATTTAAAGGGGTGTCGAAAGGGGAGCTCTGAGACGACCCCGCACTACTGCTTTCATTGTCCTGTGGAAGGAACGTGAACCATTTAGAAATATTGGGGATTAATTAGAATGCAACCATATGGAGCTAATTACACGGGGGATGTATTCCTTACCAGAACAAGCTCAAGCGCCCTGGTCTTCAGATTCGTGGTAAGCTCCTTTGTTACCGGGTACTCCTTGTACCGGGCCCTGAGAAAGTTCCTGGTCTGCTTGTCATGGTATTTCTTGAAGCGGGGCGGTAGGCCTTGCTCGGCATGCTCCGCGTCCTCCTTGTCCCATATAGGCTCCGCCACTCTGTAACCGCCAGGACCGAGTTGGTTGACCCCTGAGTTCAACTTCCGCATTTCTTTCCCCCACTGACTTGATTCGGAGGTTGCGCTGCTCTCGCACTTGAGCTTGAACTCCTTGTAGTCATCTCCACTCATCAAAGGATATTTCGCCTTGATCTTCTCATAACTATCACCTTTTTCAATCATTGCCTTCACCGTGCTTTTCCAAGTAGACAGGGCCGTGCTCATCCTCGTGAGGGCGGCACCGTTCACTTTATTCCCTGAGAGGCGTGTGTTTGCAAACTCAGCGGGAAACTTGTATCATTCCTGCAGCTTCGTGAAGAGGAGGCTGCGCAAATTCCCTCGGTCCTTATGCCTTAGGTTCTCAGTGTTGATCGAGACGGTGCTCCAGAGAATGCACCCGAGCTGAACCGAGTACCCCTTGACTACTTGTTTGGGTGCCGTCGGATGCCCGTTGGAGTTCACTTCAGTAAATTCCTCCCTGACGGTGCCGAGCACGCTCGGGCGCCGGTCCTTCCGTTGCCTCTTCGGTTGGATGCCATCTGTGCGTGCGCCGCCATCATTAGTGGTGGCATCCGCGGCACCATCATCAGTGGTGTCATCCCCGACGCCGCTAGGGGTTGTGTAGTCAGGATCGGTGTCTTTCGCGGTGTTCTCATAGCGGTGAGGTTCTTCCTCCAACTCCTGGGACAGCTCCCAGAATTGCTTCCCGCCCGAACTGCCGGCCTCATCGTTGTGGGCCATGTTTCGCTCTAAATAGGAAAAAAGTTTGGTCAAAAAGTTGGTTATTGTCAAGGAACAAGATCATGGTCTCATCATTTAGGGTTTGTCAACACCGATGCATCCTAAAAGCTAAGCTTTTATCATTTAGGGTTTGTCGATGTCGAGGCACCCTAAAAGCCTAAGCGTACATCATTTAGGTTCTCATCGCGACACCGAGGCACCCTAAAAGCCAAGGTTTCATCATTTAGGGTTTGTCGACTCTAAGTTGGGCCTAATCACTTGGCTCTATTGCCACCTATGGTTTAATGCAGCAAGAATAAAGGGGCAGTTGATCCTACTTAATTAAGTACTAAGATACCCTGGCCCATGCATTAGTAGCAAGTACCCCATATGTCCGATTTTTAGCAAAGTCATGCTAAAATTCACGGAAAATTTCAGCATGACCTTTGCTGAAAATAGGACATATGGAGTACCCGAATTTGCCGGAACGGAAGTTAATCGACATTCCGGCAAACTCAAGGGCCTCTCGGGGTACCTGCAAAATCATCACGACACGAAGGTTAGAGACAAAACCCAGCAAACTAGCACCACAATGTGCCTCTACTTTCATATGGATGAAAAGTCCACAGACCATATGGTCCTCTGCTTTCATATGGACAAAAATCAGCTCAACTTGGACCATGGCAATTTACTTTCATGGAGCATGTGCATTGAGTCCAGAAGCAAAGACTCTACAGTGAAATGAAAAAAAACCTTGGAAATATATTTATGATAACTCTATGGATCAGAAAGTGCAGATGCACTTGTAAAAAAAGGTATGCATTTGCAGCAGCTTTGTTCTGATGATGACACCATTCTGTTAATAAGGCAAGATACACATACATACAGGTAGGAGCTGCAGCTATCAATTGCAATATGACCACCATTATAACATGTGCCTCCAAAACCTAGTACTGAAAGGTGGAAGCAGGGCAGGAAAAAAGTGCTGCTGATGATGCAGAGATGGCTGGCTGGCTGGCTCCATTGACACACACAATCAATGGGCCTCCCAAATTAAACTGGCCACCCAGCCAGCTAGCTAATGATACTAGCCCATGATTATGCCCTGTTTTTACCCATGCACATCTCTCTTTTCTTTTTTGTAGCCCAAGGTATCCACCAAATAAGATCCAATTAAAAAGAAAAAAATGGAGTTGTCTGCTTCAAAAAAATATGATGTCCCAGTGTTGTAAGATGGACCAATTGTATCAAACTCCACCTGAGATTATAGTTGGTAGCGATAGTCAGTATCAAGTTATTCAGAGAAAAGAACATTTTGGGAAGCTTTTTTAGCATATTTGTTATGGTTCCTGTGGCAACTCTCAGCTTTCATATTCTAATGATACATGGCCATTGTCATTGAAGATGTCATGAATCATCTCTAGAGAAATTCAATCACCTAGTACTAACAAAACATCCATACATTACTAATGAATTTTCTTTACATGTGACAATTAAAACCTAGTACTGAATTTACTAATGAACTGATGATGTAGAGAAGCGTAGGAACAAAACCTAGTACTGAATCAGACTGGACAGATCAAATGTTCTCTTGAGATTGAATGAGATCGATCTAGGGTTTGAGCGAGGCTCACCAGGAGACAGCGAAGACGGCGAAGCAGAGGCAGTGGGTGACGCCGGAGACCAGCAGCTGCGCGAGGAGGAGCACGAAGAAGGCGCAGACACCGTAGATGGTGGAGGCGTCGATGTCGTAGAAGCAGTAGGAGCGATCGTCGTACTCGTCCGGTACCACCATGCCCTGCGAGACAGAGAAGGGGCCGTCAGCCCCTGCTCAGGTGGGGGGCAAGGGGAGGAGGAGGGGTGGGAGGGGTGGGGGCGTACGGTGCTGCGTCGCTGCTCGGCGCCGACGGCGAGGAGGAAGGCGAAGTTGAGGAAGATGAGGAAGCCGCAGAGCGCGAGGGAGGCGGCGGGGGTCGGGGCGGCGGGGGCGGGGGGCGGGGGTGGAGTCCGGCGGGGGTCGGGGCGGCGGCGTCGTGGGTCGGGGCAGCGCGTGGTGGATCTGGCGAGGGAGAGAGGGACGAAGGGGATCTGGCGAGGGAGAGGGAGGAATTAGCTAGGGGGAGCTTACTAATGGCGCACCCCCCGTCGGTGCGCCATTAGTAATCTTTTTTTATATAGCAATGGCGCACCAGCAGGAGGTGCGCCATTAGTAATCTTTTTTTATATAGCAATGGCGCACCAGCCAGAGGTGCGCCATAAGTAATTTTATTATTATTTTTTTTGCATCTAATAATTTTTAGAAATGAATATGAATATGAAACAGTAATAATTTTATATAAAAACAGTAATAATTTTTTAAAAAATATCATCAAATTTGTTATTTGAAAATATTTATGAATATGAAAAAATATCATCAAATTTATTATTTGAAAATATCATCAAATTTGTTATTTGAAAATATAATCAAATTTGTTTTGTTTGGATTTTTAGTTGCATTCATTTGTGACGGTGGAGCGGGGAGGGTGCGGGGGGTCAGCGGCGGCGGTGGAGCGGGGAAGGGTGCGGGAGGTCGTCGGCGGTGGTGGAGCGGGGGAGGATGCGGTGGGTCGTCGGAGGCGCTGGAGCAGGGAAGGGTGCGGGGGGTGCTCGGCGGCGGTGGAGCGGGCCGGGGAGGGTGCGGTGGGTCGGCGACGGCGGTGGAGCGGGGGAGGGTGCGGTGGGTCGTCGGCGGCGGTGGAGCTAGCGCGGGGGAGGGTGCGGGGGGGGGGAGGGGTCGAAATCGAGATGGAGGGGGATAGCGATCGAGATCGAGTGTCCTCATGAATATTCAATATTTTTTCATATTGAATATGAAAAATATCATCAAATTTGAAAAAATATTCATGAATTCAAAAAGTGCCCATGAAATTTGAAAATATGCATGAGTTCAAAAAGTGTCCATGTAATACAATCAAGAAATGAAGACAACGATTTAAATACAATCGATCTTAGCTAGCTATCCGTTCACAATCTTCTTGCCCTTATTTTTCGTAAATGGAGTTCTTCTCTTGAACGGACGTCCTTTAGGTAGGGTGGTCCTGCTTCTTCTTATAGTGTATGCTGCTACTTCATCGTCGTCGTTATGTTCGATCTTCGGGTCGCCGTACTTGTCGAAGTCTTGCTCATCTGCTACTCCATCCATTCCGATGATCTTCCTTTTGCCTCTCCTGACGACAGCACGACTGGGCTTTGACGGGTCGGTAATGAAGAAGCATTGGTCCACTTGGGAAGCCAGTACCCATGCCTCATTTTTCGCGGTGACGTTTGCGCCCGCGGTCTTGGATTTGGCTTCGGGTATAACCATGGTGGTGAAATACCGGTCTTCTTTTAGGACTCTCTTGGCCCATCTGACACGGAACATCGAGACCTTCTCTCCAGCGTAGCTCAGCTCCCAGATCTCCTCGATCCTTCCGTAGTATCTGTCCTTGTCGTTACCGGTGTAGGATTCCATCGTTACCCCGGAGTTCTGATAACCATCACTCTTCATGTCCTTGTCCTTGGTGTAGAATGTGTAGCCGTTGATATCGTACGCCTCATAGGTCATCAGGTTGTGCTCGGCGCCCTGTGACAAGGCAAATATGAGTTGTTCTTCCGCGGAAGAATCCTCATGTAAAGGGTACGACAGAAGCTTCTGCTTGAACCAACGCGTGAAACATGAGTTGTGCTCTTTGATTATATCTCCGTCCATCCTCTATTGTCCTCGGTCATTGTACGTCTTCTCAATAAAGGTTTGGTGCTCTACCACCCAAGGATCGACCACGTCTATGTGTTGTAGCGCGACTAGGTTTGCTCTTTCAAAGTCGGCGAGTCGACCCTCGAAGTCGACATGCATTTCGCGGCGACCCTCACGGTGACCTCATCCAGCGAGCATGCCGAGGTGCGTGTTGACGGGAATACCAATGGGGTTCTCGATGCCTAGATAATTCATGCAGTAGGAGATGCACTCTTCGGTCAGAAAGCCCCTGGATATGCTTCCCTCTGGACGTGACATGTTGCGAACGTATCCTTTGATGACACCATTCATTCTTTCGAATGGCATCATGTTGTGCAGGAACGTCGGCCCGAGTTGGATGATATCCTCCACGATATGGACCAGCAGATGCACCATAACGTCGAAGAATGCGGGCGGGAAGTACATCTCAAGCTCGCATAGTATCACCATGATCTCTTCCTGTAGCCTTCTGAGTTGCCTCACGCCAACCGACTTCCAAGAGATGACGTCGAAAAAGTTGCATAGGCCAAATAGCGTTTCACGGACGTGCGCGTCCATGATCCCAAAGATTGCAACTGGAAGTATCTGCGTCATCAGCACGTGACAGTCGTGAGACTTCATCCCGCTGAACTTCTGCTTCGCTGGGTCTAGGTATCTGCTTATCTTCACTGCGTAACCATAAGGAAGTTTTACTCCTACGAGGCAGGTGAAAAACTACTCGATCTCCTCCTGACTTAGAGTGAAGCACGCGGGAGGGTAGTCATTTCCGGTCTTCTTGGCCTTTTTGCCTTTGCGACGACATTCTGTGTCCTGCTTCGCCTCATCATCATCATCATCATTAGCGTGAAGCTCCTGCCTGATGCCCATTGATTTCAAGTCTGCCCTTGCTTTCGGCCCATCTTTGGTCCTCTCTGGCATGTTGAGCAGGGTACCAAGAAGACTCTCGCACACGTTCTTCGTGATATGCATGACATCAAGGCTGTGAGGCACACGGTGGATCTTCTAGTACGGCAAGTCCCAGAAAACAGACCTCGTTTTCCATACCTTCAGCAGTGGCTCTGGCGCCTTTCGCTTCTTTCCCGGCTCTGGTGCCTTTTGCTTCTTTCTCGGCAGTGGGCAATCTTTCCAATTTTTCAACAGCTCGTCTATTTCCTCGCCGCTCCTCGTACGCGGGTGTCTTCGGGGTTCGGTTTCACCATCGAACAGATCCTTGCGTTACCTCCACGGGTCATCGTCGCGAAGCCACCTTCGATGTCCCATGAACACGGTTTTTGAAGACCCGGGATCTCTATCTAGCTGGCGATACATTGTGTCATCCATGCACCTGACGCATCTAGAAAATCCATGGACCACCTGCCCCGCGAGATATCCATAACCGAGATAGTCGTGCACCGTCCTGAGCAGTGCGGCTCTCATAGGGAAATATTCTTTCTCTACGGCGTCCCACGTATTGGCTGGCGTTTTCCACAGCGTGTCTAGCTCCCCTTTTAGCAGCCCCAGATACAGATTGATGTCGTTCCCTGGTTGTTTCGGCCCTTCAATTAGCATACTCATGTAAATGTACTTCCTCTTCATGCACAACCAGGGGGGAGGTTGTACATCCACACAAACACAGGCCAGGTGCTATGTGTGCTTCTCTGGCTGCCAAACGGACTGACTCCATCGGTGCTCGCGCCCAGCATGATGTTCCTTGGATCCTTCCCAAATTCTGGGTCTTGAAAGTTCAATGCTTGCCACTGGCTCACCTCCTTAGGGTGACTCAGCATCTTGTCTTTTTTATTTATCTCCGGATCATTTCCGTCATCTTCCCGCTTCTTCTCCTCCCTATCCGCGTGCCAACCCAGGAGCTTTGCTACCTTAGGGTCCGCGAAATACTGTTGGAGACGAGGAGTGATCGGAAAGTACCACACCACTTTTTGAGGAGCTTTCTTCCTCTTCTTGTATCGAGTGATGCCGCACACCGGACATATGGTAGACTCCGCGTGCTCGTCCCGATAAATGATGCAATTGTTCTTGCACACATGGTATTTCACGTGTGGTAAATCCAGAGGACACACGATTTTCTTCGCCTCCTCGAAACTGGTCGGGCACTTGTTCCCCTTGGGAAGACGTTCGTGCCAGAATGACATGTTCTCGTCGAAGCATGCGTCGGTCATTTTGTGTTTTACCTTCATCTCCAGAGCCATGAGCGTTACTTTCAGGCGGGTATCCTTGGGCCTGCATCCTTCATACAAGGGAGTAACCGCATCTATCTCCAGTTGATCCAGCTTGGTTTTCTCTTGGGTGGCAGCTCTTGCGTTATCTGTCTGCTTGAGAAGCAGCTCTTGAATATGAGGGTCATGCACCCAGCCTCCATCGTCGTCTGCTCCGGCATCTTCATCTTCATGATCATGCCCTTCGTCTTGATCTTCCTCATCATCATGTCCGGCATCTTCTACATGATGACTGTGCACAACATCACCGTCGTGATCATGTCCTGGAGATTCTTTGTCTTCTCGCCTGCCCAAGCAGCGGTGGTTGTCTTGCTGCCCTTCCTCATTTCTTGCCCGGCCCCCATGGACGACTTCATAGTCATCTTCATCACCTTGCCACCGATAGCCATCCATGAAACCACGCAAGAGCAGGTGGTCCCGCACCTGCCCGGAATCCGGGTCCGCAATAAGGCTCTTCAGCTTGCATCTTCGACACGGACATCTTATCTCCGTCTCGTTCTTTTGAAGCATCTCGGCCTTTGCGGAGCTCAAAAACCTATTCACTATGCCTTCAGTCATCGTGCGGACCATGGTCGCCTGCGGGGTAGAGCAAAACAATATTTTAGAACCAAGAAAAAAATTGGCATGACTTTCCCTAAAAATAGGACCAAAAAGAATGCATAGTGCCAAAATTCTCACCGAAACGGAAATGAATCAACATTCCAGCAAAATATTGGCAACTATCGCATTTCAAATACCGGTACCTGCAAACACAAACATATATGCAACACCACAAACATATGCAACACCACAAACATACATAGATCTAGCTAGGCCACAAAAAGTGCATGTGCACGTTGTTGGAGTGAGCTAGGGAGAAAAAAAGTAGATCTACAACATAAAGATAGCTTTCCCCTTACTTACCTATCAAAAAAGGTAATTTAACCACTTAATTTTGATGAATCTATGGTTAAAATAGGTGAGGAGGAGGAGGCCGCGGACACAAGCTTGGAGAAGGAGGTGGAGGGAATGAAGTGGGGAAAGTGAGTGTGAAGGTGTGGCTGTCCAAAATATCTAGCTGGTCTCAGGTTACTAATGGCGCACCATCCACTCATGCGCCATTAGTAACCCTACATACTAATGGCGCACCGTGGAAAAGTGCGCCATTACTAGTTTAAACTAGTAATGGCGCACTCTGCCACGGTGCGCCATTAGTAGTTTTGCAAAAAGAAGGATAAAAAAATACAGTAGTGGCGCACTTGGTTGTTGGTGCGCCATTACTAGTTAGAACTAGTAATGGCGCACTGTGCCTGGATGCGCCATTAGTATGTTTGAAAAAATGAAAAAAGTTTTTGTTACTAGTGGTGCACCATGTGTCTAGTGCGCCATTAATTAGTGTCTTCCACACTAATGGCGCACCAGCACTTGGTGCGCCATTAGTATATAGTAATGGCGCACCATGTGTCTGGTGTGCCATTAGTGTCAATTTCATCTGTAGCCCTTTTCCTAGTAGTGCATTGCCCCTTTTTATTTTATTTTATTTTTTTGGGCCTTCTTTTTTTGGCCTTTCTCTTTTTTTATGGGACAATGCTCTATTAATGATGATCGTCACACTTTACAACTCAATGATTACAACTCGATACTAGAACAAGATATGACTCTATATGAATGCCTCCAGCGGTGTACCGGGAAATGACTCATGAGTGACATGTATGTAAGAATTATGAATGGTGGCTTTGCCACAAATACAATGTCAACTACATGATCATGCAAGGAAATATGATAATGATGATGCGTGTCATAATAAACGGAATGGTGGAAAGTTGCATGGCAATATATCTCGGAATGGCTATGGAAATGCCATAATAGGTAGGTATGGTGGCTGTTTTGAGGAAGATATAAGGAGGTTTATGTGTGATAGAGCGTATCGTATCACGGGGTTTGGATGCACCGGCGAAGTTTGCACCAACTCTCAAGGTGTGAAAGGGCAATGCACGGTACCGAAGAGGCTAGCAATAATGGAAGGGTGAGAGTGCGTATAATCCATGGACTCAACATTAGTCATAAAGAACTCCATACTTATTGCAAAAATCTACAAGTCATCAAAAACCAAGTACTACGCGCATGCTCCTAGGGGGATAGATTGGTAGGAAAAGATCATCGCTCATCCCCGACCGCCACTAATAAGTAAGACAATCAAATAACACCTCATGTTTCAAATTTGTTACACAACGTTTACCATACGTGCATGCTACGGGACTTGCAAACTTCAACACAAGTATTTCTCAAATTCACAACTACTCAACTAGCACGACTTTAATATCACTATCTCCATATCTCAAAACAATCATCAAGTATCTAACTTCTCTTAGTGTTCAATGCACCCATATGAAAGTTTTTTATTATAGCAAAAGCAAATTACCATGTTGTTCTAAAGGACTCTCAAAATAATGTAAGTGAAGGATGAGAGATCAATAGTTTCTATAAAACAATTCCACCACCGTGCTCTAAAAGATATAAGTGAAGTACTAGAGCAAAACTATATAACTCAAAAGATATAAGTGAAGCACACAGAGTATTCTAATAATTTCCGAATCATGTGTGTATCTCTCAAAGGGTGTGTACAGCAAGGATGATTGTGTTAAACTAAAAATCAAAGAATCAAATCATACAAGACGCTCCAAGCAAAACACATATCATGTGGTAAATAAAAATATAGCTCCAAGTAAAGTTACCGATGGAAGTAGATGAAAGAGGGGATGCCTTCCGGGGCATCCCCAAGCTTTGGATTTTTGGTGTCCTTGGATTTTACCTTGGGGGTGCCATGGGCATCCCCGAGCTTAGGATTTTGCCACTCCTTGTTCCATAATCCATCAAATCTTTACCCAAAACTTGAAAACTTCACAACACAAAACTTAAAGTAGAAAATCTCGTGAGCTCCGTTAGCGAAAGAAAACTAAACACCACTTCAAGATACTGTAATGAACTCATTCTTTATTTATATTGGTGTTACACCTACCGTATTCCAACTTATCTTTGGTTTATAAACTCCATTACTAGCCATAGATTCATCAAAATAAGCAAACAACACACGAAAAACAGAATCTGTCAAAAACAGAACAGTCTGTAGTAATCTGTAGGTTTCGACTACTTCTGCTACCCCAAAAATTCTAAAATAAATTGATGGACTTGAGTAATTTATCTATTAATCATCTTCAAAAATAATTAACTAAATATCAACTCCAGTAAAAAATGGCAGAAATTCTCGTGAGCACTAATGTTTCTGTTTTTTACAGCAAGATCGCAAAGACTTTCCCAAGTCTTCCCAAATGTTCTACTTGGCACAAAAACTAATTAAAAGAATAAAACCACATCTAAATAGAGGCTAGTTCAATTATTTATTATTAAACATAATCAAAAAGCAAGAAACATAAATAAAATTGGGTTGCCTCCCAACAAGCGCTATTGTTTAACGCCCCTAGCTAGGCATAAAAGCAAGGATAGATCTAGGTATTGTCATCTTTGATTTTTAATTTTTTTAGCGGACTCCGGGAGGTTCTTTACATTTCCCTTCATATTCAGAAATTTTTAGATCTAAAGAGTCTAACCACTTATTACAAAGAGTGATCAACATATTCATGCGGTGAAGATTCCCGCTAATACTCTTAAGAGGTTCAAAAGATTTTTGTAATATTTTCGTTACTTCGCAAATTTTCTCAAAAACTTGAGTTTCTTCCTGGGTATGATGAGGCCCCTTTTGTTGAGTTAGTCTTCCCACTATCCCCTCTATAATTTCATGGACAATACTAGGAACAATTTCGATAAAATTTCCTTTGGCAACGTAGTCCAAGAGTTGTCTATGGGACATATTTAGTCCAACATAAAAATTGCGAAGCAAAATTCTAAAATTCACCTCTAGGGTGCAATTATGATAAGATTCCATCATCCTAAATCAAGCATATTTTAAGTTTTCACCTTGTCTTTGTTTGAAGTGAAGAACCTCAAACTCGGGAGACAAAGGAGTAGGTAAAGGACTAGGCATAACGATGAAGCAAGCAAAAAAGAGGCGAACAGGAAGAGATGGCGAATAAAATGGCAAGGGTGAAGTGGGGGAGAGGAAAACGAGAGGCAAATGGCAAATAATGTAATGCGAGGGATAAGAGTTGTGATGGGTACTTAGTATGTCTTGACTTGGCATACATATCCCCGGCAACGGCACTAGAAATCCTTCTTGCTAACTCTTGAGCATGCGTTGGTTCTCCCTTGAAGAGGAAAGGGTGATGCAGCAAAGCAGCGTAAGTATTTCCCTCAGTTTTTGAGAACCAAGGTATCAATCCAGTAGGAGACCACGCGCGAGTCACCTCGTACCTACACAAACAAATAAGAACCTCGCAACCAACGTGATAAAGGGGTTGCCAATCCCTTCACGGTCACTTACGAGAGTGAGATCTGATAGAGATAATAATAATAAGATAAATATTTTTGGTATTTTATGATGAAGATTGAAAGTAAAGATTGCAAAATTAACGGTGACAGAAATAGCTAGTTAACAGAAGATTAATATGATGGAAGATAGACCCGGGGGCCATAGGTTTCACTAGTGGCTTCTCTCAAGATAGCATAAAAATTTCTGTGGGTGAAAAAATTACCGTCGAGCAATTGATAGAAAAGTGAATAATTATGAGAATATCTAGGCATGATCATGTATATAGGCATCACGTCCATGACAAGTAGACCGACTCCTACCTGCATCTACTACTATTACTCCACACATCGACCGCTATCCATCATGCATCTAGAGTATTAACTTCATAAGAACGGAGTAACGCTTTAAGCAAGATGACATGATGTAGAGGGATAAACTCATGCAATATGATATAAACCCCATATTTTTATCCTCGATGGCAAAAATACAATACGTGTCGTTTCCCCTACTATCACTGGGATCGAGCACTGCAACATTGAACCCAAAACTAAGTACTTCTCCCATTGCAAGAAAGATCAATCTAGTAGGCCGGACCAAACTGATAATTCAAAGAGACTTGCAAAGATAACCAATCATACATAAAAGAATTCAGAGAAGATTCAAAATTGTTCATAGATAATCTTGATCATAAACCCACAATTCATCGGATCTCGACAAACACACCGCAAAAGAAGATTACATCGAATAGATCTCCAAGAGAATCGAGGAGAACTTTGTATTGAGATCCAAAGAGAGAGAAGAAGCCATCTAGCTAATAACTATGGACCCGAAGGTCTGAGGTAAACTACTCTCACATCATCGGAAGGCTATGGTGTTGATGTAGAAGCCCTCAGTGATCAATGCCCCCTCCGATGGAGCGCCGAAAATGGCCCCAAGATGGGATCTCACGGGTATAGAAGGTTGCGGCGGTGGAATTAGGTTTTTGTGGTGCTCCTCGATGGTTCCAGGGTACGTAGGTATATATAGGAGGAAGAAGTAGGTCCGTGGAGCCACGAGGGGCCCATGAGGGTGGAGGGCGCGCCAAGGGGGTAGGCGCGCCCCCTGCCTCGTGGCCGCCTCGTTGGATGCTTGACGTCCACTCCAAGTCCTCTGGATCACGTTTGTTCCAAAAATCACGCTCCTGAAGGTTTCATTCCGCTTGGACTCCATTTGATATTCCTTTTCTGTGAAACACTGAAATAAGAAAAAAAATTAGCAATTTGGACTGGGCCTTGGGTTAATAGGTTAGTCCCAAAAATAATATAAAATTGTATAATAAAGCCCATTAAACATCCAAAATAGAATATATAATAGCATGGAGCAATCAAAAATTATAGATACATTGGAGACGTATCATTGAGCAGATCTTGGTCAGCTTGGAGCTTCTGCTGCTTCTTTTTTAGGCTTCTTGTCGTGGCTATTAGCCGGCGTTGAAAGTGCTCTTGTTCGAGGGGTTCTTCTGGCATGATAAGATGTTCGTTACCAAGGCTCACGTCGTCCTTGGAGAGTGGTAGATAGTTGCTATCCTCCGAGTCTTCGTTCCCTGCTTGCTTGTCAAGGTCGACTTGCCCGTCCTCCTGCATCCTGTTCGGATGTTTATTCGATGGGGTCTTCTTGGTCTTCGGCATTCTTCGGAGTATCATCGTCACCAGTGCCGGTATTGCTGTCCTTTCCAGGACACGATTTAGAGCAGCGCCACTGACGTCGACGCTTTGGTGGTATCTCAGGAGGTTCGTCCTCGACTGGATCACGACAATGTACATCACTATATGCCTTGCAAGCAATGTATCTAATGAGTTAGTTCCGGGATGTAGCATTACGGAATGAGTAAAGAGACTTGCCGGTAATGAGATTGAACTAGGTATTGAGATACTGACGATCGAATCTCGGGCAAGTAACATACCGATAACAAAGGGAACAACGTATATCGTTATGCGTTTTGACCGACAAAGATATTCATAGAATATGTAGGAACCAATATGAGCATCCAGGTTCCGCTATTGTTTATTGACCAGAGACAAGTCTCGGTCATGTCTACATCGTTCTCGAACCCGTAGCGTCCGCACGCTTAACGTTTGGTGACAATCGGTATTACGAGTTTATGTGCTTTGATGTACCGAAGGTAGTTCGGAGTCCCAGATTTGATCACGGACATGACGAGGAGTCTCGAAATGGTCGAGACACAAAGATTGATATATTGGAAGCCTATGTTTGGACATCAAAATGGTTCCGGATGAATTCGGGCATTTTCCTGAGTACCGGGAGGTTACCGGAACCCCCCGGGGAGTATATGGGACTTATTGGGCTTTATTGGAAAAGAGGAGTGTCGGTGTCAAAACCAGCGGATCTCGGGTAGGGGGTCCCGAACTGTGCGTCTAAGGTCGATTGTGACAGGAGACAAGGAACACGATTTTTACCCAGGTTCGGGCCCTCTCTATGGAGGTAATACCCTACGTCCTGCTTGATTGATATTGATGAATATGAGTATTACAAGAGTCGATCTACCTCGAGATCGTAATGGATAAACCCTAGAGGTCTAGCGTGTATGGCCATGATGATGAGTGTCCTATCCGGACTAAGTCCTCCGGTTTATATAGACACCAGGAGGATCTAGGGTTACACAAGGTCGGTTAGAAAGAAGGGTATCTACATATCCGGTCATCAAGCTTGCCTTCCACGCCAAGGAGAGTCCCATCCGGACTCGGGTGCAGCCTTCGGTCTTCGTATCTTCACGGCCCATCAGTCCGGCCCATGGCTAACAGGCCGGACGCCCGAGGACCCTTTGTCCAGGACTCCCTCAGTAGCCCCTGAACCTGGCTTCAATGACAAGGTATCCAGCGCGTAGTGCTGTCTTCGGCATTGCAAGGCAGGTTCCTCCTTCCAAACTCCAAAATAGTCTTCGGACGAATTGATTGTGTCCGGACCTGTAACATACAGCCGTAGAGCGCATAGTATTCTACGAATCCAATCTGCTGATAACTTTTAGTAATGTGACGTCATGCTTCTCGGTCATTATTTCGAACCGTTTCCCGTCCCGCCGTCCCACTTTTCGGGGCGTGGTTGTCATTGACACGTCTTGTCGAAGTAGAGATCATATCCCCTAATTGCGGGATTTTCACCAATACAAGCGTGGGTAACCCAACCATCCTGCGGGAAAGATTCCTTAGGGATAGGCAGGTTCTTAGGCTTGGGAGGAGGCGTTTAATACCTGCTGCATTTATAAAGGAACCCAGGGCCGTCTTTTATGCCAAACCTTTCCTCAGCCTTCCCAACCTTGAGTTCTAGCACACAAGGTTTGACTTCATCATTTCAAGATTCCCATCATGTCCGGACCCAGCTCCCAAGGCCGATGGGCGGCTTCCTCCGTCACGGAGGAGGATATCGCAAAGCTTTGGGCAGCCAGATATTTGACCGTGGAGGTGCACCACAGGCTTCCTGCTCAAGGACAAGTTATTCAGACCCCCAGATCTGGCGAGAGGGTCGTATTCATCTCCCACTTCCTCTGGGGGCTAGGGTTTGCTCTTCACCCCTTCGTCCGGGGGCTAATGTTTTATTACGGACTAGATTTTCATGACCTAGCCCCGGACTCTATCCTCCACATCTCGACGTTTATCATTACATGCGAGGCCTGCCTCCGAATCCCCCCACACTTCGGCTTATGGCTCAAGACCTTCAGTGTGAAGCCGAAGGTAGTCGACGGGGAACAGGTGGAGTGCAGCAGTGCTACAATCAGCCAATTCACCAGCACTCCTTGGCCAACAGGTTCTTTTGCCGAAACTTCCAATCACTGGTAGCGGGAGTGGTTTTATATTACGGAGCCCCGCGGCACCAAGTGGGTAGCTGCACCCACATTCCGTCCTGGCCCACCGTTACAGCTTGCATCATGGGTCAACAAGGGGCTGGACTGGGGACCAGTTGATGAAGTGCAAACTTTACAGAGCCGCATCCGAACCCTCCTTGAGGGAGACATTGATCTTGTCAACGTGATCCAAGTGATGTTAGTTCGCCAAATCCTGCCTTGCCAGCACATGTCTCGCCGCATGTGGGAGTTTAATATAGAAGGACCACAAACCCTTCAACACTTCTTCGGCACCACACACAAAGTGATGTGGAAGTTATTTTTGGGAAGCGGAAACACTGGCCAGACATCACCAAAGATGCTGGCCTTAACTGCAACCGTCCGGATACCCCGGTAAGCACTTGGCTCCCGAACACTTAATAATTATGCATACCGTAATATGGTACTAAGAAAGCTATCTTCTTCCAGGGCTAGACAAAGAAGGCGGAACTAATTATGTGTTTGGCCCCTCTGCCCGAGGGCCCAGCGAATCCTGTTCTAACAAGGATGTTGGCCCTGGCACCCTACCAGATGCTTGTGAAGGAGGGTGAGGTGGAGAGTTAGAGGACCAAAGATGGCCCCTATTCCAAGGGTGCATAGGACATTGTGTCTGGAGGAATCAAAGTCCCCCTATCCGAAGACAAAAGTGAAGAGGGGGCCACTGTCTCCCTTCCTCCTAGGAAGAGAAGGGCCGCCTCCGAGGATGGGGAGAAGCAGGCTTCTAAGCATGGCAAGATGCCTCAGGAGGCCGGCTCGGGCTTGGAGGATGTTGAAGCGTAGTCTCATGACGAGGACAAGCCTCAGGCCAAATCATAAGTGAATCAAGGCTGTTTTAAACATGTGCCGTTCCTTTCTTATAATGCCCAGAATGTATATTCTTTGTTTTTGCAGTTCAGTACGCAGTCTTCCTCAACAATCCTTTTCCTCGGGGGACCTTCTCCCAGAGATGATGGAAAGCGAGATGCCCCCACCGGATTCCCCGTCCAATTGGGCGGACGACTTGGAGGTGTCATCGCGGAGGGTCTCCCCCGACCAACAAGTGGTGCAAGGGATGATGAAGACATTGCCCGAAGGTAATACTTTGGTGGCCCAGGGTCCAGGGGACAACAATGAGGGCCCTGGACAGTCCGATATACAGCCGAATACAAATGAATGGATCCCTTCAAAGGGTGGTCATACTCTTACGGCAGCCTCCGGAGACCCAGAGGCATCGGATATCTTGACGAACATGCTGCGGCAGGCGTCCGTCTCAGAGGAACATCGTACCTTAATAGGCACGGTGGTTGAAAAGGTCCAGTCCGCGAAGAGTAGATCAGATAAGGCCTTTGCGAGCCTACTAAGAGGCTTCGAGGTTTGTACTGTAATATGTGCAATTGTGTTTTATTCGCAAAATACACCTGTGTATAGATAGTAGCCCTTGAGACTCAGGTTGGCTTCCCATGGGAGGCGAACGGAGGATCAAGAAGAAACATTCAAGGACTAATCTGATTTACTTGAACACACGCTGCTTCCCCCTGTCTACTTCCTAGACTACGGATATTGCTGAGCTGCAACAGAAGCTTGATATGGCCGGGGATGACATTGCGTTAATCAATGTGCGTCTTGACGAATCGCAAGGTATATGTTCAGGGCAGTCCCTTCACATACATGTTTGTGATATAAGAATAATGCTGAAATTTATATACTGTAATATGCATGGCTGCAGATGGTGCTGTCGTCGTTGAAATTCTTCGGGTGGAGCTGGCCCGGGCCAAGGAGCAGGCTCGATGTAGTAATGCGGCTGCCGAAAAGGCATCGGCTGATTTAAAGGCCGAACGAGGTGCTCGGCGTCAAGACGAGGAGAAGATATCCATGATGGATCTCGAACTAAAAAATGCTGCTAGCCGCTGTGAACTCCTTGAGAAGGAGAATGAAGCCAAAACGGCTGAAGTTGACAAGGCCTTACAAGAGGCGAGGGAAGCGCAGTCTGAATCCAAAGCTGCCCGTGAGGAGATCCGACAAGCTAGGGAGATTGCGGCTGGTGAGCCATTTTTGCTACAGACTAAGTTCGGCGATCCGAACTATGTTCAGCTTAACTAATTATGGAGTTCTCTGGACGAGTTTTTAGACTTACCAAACGCGAGAGGGGTATGCAATGGAGAAGCTTTTCTGGTCGCAATTCAGCGCGTCGAAGCGCCCCCTCTTGCTAAATGAGCAGATGTCCCAGTGGGCCGAGCTTCATAGGATATCCGGCGCTGCCATGAAGAATGTCATAACCCGGTTATGGCCAACTGAGCCTGTTCCGAATAGTTACTTCGGCTTGGTGCAACATCTTGTTGGCGCAGTGCCACGTGTCCATGCTGTGAAGCGGTCAGTGTGCATCAAGGGTGCACGGATGGTTCTTGCTCGTGTCAAGACATTCTGGGGGAAGATGAAGGCCATCGATGTTGCAGTGAAGAGTCCACCCAAGGGCAAGGACCACCAAGAACCGGAGCACTATTTTGAAGACGTCCTAGTGGCTGCCCGCTTGATGGAGGGCTAGTGCTTGAAAGACATAATGTTCGAGTGAGGTGTATGAGAATTGTACGAGACAATTTTATAGTTAATCTGTTTTATATATTGCTTGAAAGTTCGTGTTCCTCCTGTGCGGCCGTTTTAATATAATCTGAAAGTTTTCCAGTTGTCGGCTTCAGCCCCCTCGTGGGAAGTACGGGGGTGTTTGGAAAAGCATTTGATCACTCTTGACCCAACATCTTGGTCCGTGAAGGAGGTGTCAGTGCGGCGAACCAGGCAACCAGACTATAGGGCGTTAACATTTTCACTTGGCCATAGGAGTTTTATGGTGGGTCTACGACATAGCCCTGGTATGTATGTGGCTTATTCATACGATGTGTGTACATATTTGACCGAAAAGAGGTCCTTCGTGTGAAACGGAGGAATCGCTAGAGATTCCAATAAGTCATCGAGTGGTTGTCCAGCTCTCGCCGCATCATGACAGTCAGCTTTCGGCTTTCTCTACTGAGGTGCTGAGCCAGGTGAACCGGAAGCACAATCGCAGTAGTTCTCCCTTTACTACCCTAGTCGATAGAGAGGAACGTAGGATAGCAAGCATAGGAACCGGGCAACCCAACTATTGACCCAAGACATGATTCGGAGCTGATGCATATAAGGCCAAACTCGTGACGCCGTAGTATGCTGCAAGAGCTGTTCAGACTTTGTTGGAAACTCAATTGTTCCCGTACCGAGCCCCTAGCAAGTTTAAGCCGGGGTATATCTGTGAAACAACCATAGGAGGTGTGTTCAATTGCGGAAAGACGCGGATAAATAATATTAGTAATGTGAACTGGGACCTGAGCGATATGCCAAAGATTACTTGATATATATAAAGGCCAGGACCCCGGCTATTTGATATGCCCTGGGTCGAAGGCAGAGGAAAAGGGCAAGTTACAGGCTCTAAAAAGAGTGCGGTCTACAAAAAGTTATTTTGGACCTCCTGTCGCACGTCTGCGCCGCCTGATCTCGGCGAGGGGAATCCTTGAAGGAAGTAGCCCCGTACGGATCCAAACTCTGATAGAGTCGGTTTTAGATGTTTCTCCTTTGCGCCACCTGTTTTTGAGAGGTAATGAAGAAGCAAGGAAAAAAGGAAAGTAGATTAAAAATGTTACCGGAGTGCTTGCAGACTTGTTCGAATTATGCTTCTGCCAATGCCCATGGTATCTTAAGCGCGTAGTTATGTATGCGCGGTATAGTTTTAAGGGTATATGAGACGGGCAACGGAAGCCGAACTGCTATTTCTGCTCCCAATTTGATCGATCTTCGGGGGGAAATTGCTTCTGGCCTTTGGCACTTGGCTGGTGAACCGTTCCATCGTCCCTATTGCCTGGCGGCCCCCTTCCCTTGTGTTCGGCGTTAGGCTTGCCAGCTTGCTTGAGGACCCAACAGTTTCCATTGGTATGATTAGCTGGTTTATTGGGGTGGCCGTGAATCTGGCAGGATCGGTCCAGTATCCTGTCTAGGTTGGATGGTCCATCTCTGTTCGCCTTGAATGGTTTTTTCCGTTGACCGGGCTTAGGATTGATGAATCCGGCGTTGACCGCTGTTTCGCATGATCTTTAATTATCATTGCGACTGTTGTGTTTACTTTGTCGTGGCTTGCCGTTGCCATCTCGGATTTCGGAAGTGCCCGGGTCGCTGGTGCTGTTGCTTCTACGATCGAGCCAGTTATCTTCTCCCGCGCAAAAGCAGGTCATTAGAGTGGTAAGGGCTGTCATGGATCTAGGTCTTTCTTGACCGAGGTGGCGTGCAAGCCATTCATCCCGGACGCTATGTTTAAAGGCCGCAAGGGCTTCCACGTCCGAACAGTCGACGATTTGGTTCTTTTTAACTAAGACCCTAGTCTAGAGCTACCTGGCTGATTCTCCGGGCTGCTGGATAATGTGACTTAAGTCATCGGCGTCCGGTGGCCGAACATATGTTCCTTGGAAGGTTTCGCGAAAGGCGTCCTCCAAATCTTCCTAGCTGCCAATAGAATTTTCGGGCAGACTGTTTAACCAGTATCGAGCTGGTCCTTTGAGTTTTAGTGGTAGGTATTTGATGGCAGGAAGGTCGTCCCCACGGGCCATGTGGATATGGAGGAGGAAGTCCTCGATCCATACCGTGGGATCTGTTGTTCCATCGTATGATTCAATATTCATAGGTTTGAACCCGTTTGGGAATTGATGCTCCATTACTTCGTCTGTGAAGCAAAGAGGGTGCGCGGCGCCTCTATGTTGGGCCACACTGCGACATACCTCCGATGGGGTCCGTTTGCGGTTTTCGGCCCGGGCGTGGCTAGGTTTGTCACGTCCGGATAGGTGGCCGTCGTCGCATGTCAAGGTATGTCCTTGCGATCCATAGGTCGCTCTTGGGTGTCCTGCTCTGCTACCCGAGGCCTGGTGACGGTCATGTGCACAATCCCTAGCTGTTTTGTTCTTGCCTT
Source organism: Triticum urartu (assembly GCF_003073215.2). NCBI lineage: Eukaryota > Viridiplantae > Streptophyta > Magnoliopsida > Poales > Poaceae > Triticum > Triticum urartu. Next base: position 86,638,655 of record NC_053027.1, read on the forward strand.
TATGGAGAGGTGGGGCGGTCTGGTGTTCGGCTTGAGTTGCCGCTTTACCCGGACCAAGTTGTGGTTGACCTAACGTCCTGTGCGATAATGGCGCGGGCTTGAGCGCCCTATCGTCGCCCTGGGGTAGCAATCTACTCTTCGAGAAGCTTTTGGCTAGGCCACTAAGGCCGTATTCTTCGGTGGCTAGGACTTTGGTCCATCTATCATTAAGCAGATCTTGGTCGGCTTGAAGTTGCTGCTGCTTCTTTTTCATGCTCCTTGCGGTGGCTATTAGTTGGCGCTTGAAGCGCTCCTGCTCAAGAGGTTCCTCAGGCACGATAAAATCCTCGGTGCCGAGGCTCACCTCATCCTCAGAGAGCGGAAGGTAATTGTCGTCCACCGAATCTTCGTACTTGGCCTGCTTACCAGGGCTAGCATGCCCGTCTCCCCGTTCAACCTGGTCATTAGCTGTATCAACGGGGTCTTCACTGTCTTCGGCATCGTCGTCCATACCGTCAATGTTCTCGGAGTCGTAATCAAGTGTATCGGTCGAATCCTCGACCGTGGCTATGAAGTGGGTGGTGGGTGGAAAGCAAAATTCTCCGCCGCCAGCCCCTGGTTCGAGCCGGATATACTTCGGCTGTGAGTCCTCTATCAAGGATACATTCTTTAATGAGTTTAGCACATCGCCCAAAGGCGAGTGCTGGAAGATGTCCATGGCACCGAATTCGAAGATCTTTAAATGATCAAGCTCGGCGTCCGCGGGCTCACATGGTTAGGAACTTACGGTCAGAGACGATTCTGGAGTTCCGGTGACCAAGACATCATGAGAGGTTGAGTCTATGTGCGGCTCCAATGCCGTGGAATTTTTGGCCTCCATAGTGGGATGAATCCTCCCGTCCTTGGATGGCGCGGCTTGCTCCGGATCTAGGGCAAGAGCGGTTATAGGAGCAATCTCCTGGATGCGGCCAGATGACAGATTTAGGTCATGATCATCTGGGTGACCGGGAGCGGCTACTGCGGTCTCGAATCCGGTGAAGATCAAGTCTCCACGGATGTCCGCAACGTAGTTCAAGCTCCCGAATCTGACCTGATGGCCAGGGGCGTAGCTTTTGATCTGCTCTAGATGGTCAAATGAGTTGGGCCACAGTGCGAAGCCGCCGAACACGAAGATCTATCCGGGGAAGAAGGTTTCTCCTTGGACAGCGTCATTATTGACGATCGAAGGGGCCATCGAACCTTTTGGGACAACACAGAGGAACTCTCAATGAAAGCACCAATGTCGATGTCAAAACCGGCGGATCTCGGGTAGGGGGTCCCGAACTATGCGTCTAAGGTCGATGGTAACACGAGACAAGGAACACAATGTTTACCCAGGTTCGGGCCCTCTTTATGGAGGTAATACCCTATGTCTTGCTTTATTGATATTGATGAATATGAGTATTGCAAGAGTCGATCTACCTCGAGATCGTAATGGCTAAACCCTAGAGGTCTAGCGTGTATGGCTATGATGATGAGTGTCCTATCCGGACTAAGTCCTATGGTTTATATAGACACCGGGAGTATATAGGGCTACACAAGGTCAGTTACAAAGAAGGGAATCTACATATCCGGTCGTTAAGCTTGCCTTCCACGCCAAGGAGAGTCCTATCCGGACTCTGGTGCAGCCTTCAGTCTTCATATCTTCACGGCCCATCAGTCCGGCCCATGGCTAATAGGCCGGACGCCTGAGGACCCCTTAGTCCAGGACTCCCTCAAGGAGAGGGAAGGAAAAGGTGGGAGGCGCGCCCCCTAGCCCAATCCGAATTGGGAGGGGGCCGCCCCCCTTTCCTTTTTCCTCTCCTTCCCTTACTTCTCTCCTACTCCTACTACATGGAAGGGGGGAATCCTACTCCCGGTGGGAGTAGGACTCCCCTAGGGCGCGCCACAGAGAGGGCCGACCCCTCCCCTCCTCCACTCCTTTATATACGGGGGAGGGGGCACCCCATAGACACACAAGTTGATCATTGATCTTTTAGCCGTGTGCGGTGCATCCCTCCACCATAATCTACCTCGGTCATATCGTAGCGGTGCTTAGGCGAAGCCCTGTTCCGGTAGCATCATCATCACCGTCATCACGCTGTCGTTGTGACGAAACTCTCCCTTGAAGCTTTACTGGATCGCGAGTTCGCGGGACGTCACCAAGCCGAATGTGTGCAGATTGCAGAGGTTTCGTACCTTTGGTGCTGGATCGGTCGATCATGAAGACGTACGACTACATCAACCGCGTTGTCATAACGCTTCCGCTTACGGTCTACGAGGGTACGTAGACGATACTCTCCCCTCTCGTTGCTATGAATCACCATGATCTTGCATGTGCGTAGTAATTTTTTTGAAATTACTATGTTCCCCAATAGTGGCATCCAAGCCAGGTTTATGCATAGATGTTATATGCACGAGTAGAACACAATGGATTTGTGGGCGTGGGTATATATATATTGCTTGCCGTCACTAGTTGATTCTTGATTCGGCTACATTGTTGGATGAAGCGGCCTAGACCGACATTACGCGTACGCTTATGCGAGACTGGTTCTACCGACATGCTTCGCACACAGGTTGCTATTGGGTGTCTGTTTCTCCAGCTTTAGTTGAATCAAATTCAATGAATAGGGTTCTTTCTGAAGATCAAAAAGCAATCACTATACCGTGTTGTGGTTTTTGATGCGTAGGTAAGAACGGTTCTTGCTCAGCCCGTAGCAGCCACATAAAACTTCCAACAACAAAGTAGAGGACGTCTAACTTGTTTTTGCAGGGCATGTTGTGATGTGATATGGTCAAGACATGATGCTAAATTTTATTGTATGAGATGATCTTGTTTTGTAACACAGTTATCGGCAACTGGCAGGAGCCATATGGTTGTCGCTTTATTGTATGGAATGCAATCGCCATGTAATTGCTTTACTTTATCACTAAGCGGTAGCGATAGTCATAGAAGCAATAGTTGGTGAGACGACAACGATGCTTCGATGGAGATCAAGGTGTCAAACCGGTGACGATGGTGATCATGACGGTGCATTGGAGATGGAGATCAAAGACACAAGATGATGATGGCCATATCATATCACTTATATTGATTGCATGTGATGTTTATCCTTTATGCATCTTATTTTGCTTAGTTCGACGGTAGCATTATAAGATGATCTCTCACTAAATATCAAGGTATAAATGTTCTCCCTGAGTATGCACCATTGCTACAATTCGTCGTGCCGAGACACCGCGTGATGATCGGGTGTGATAAGCTCTACGTTCACATACAATGGGTGCAAGCCAGTTTTGCACACGCGAAATACTCGGGTTAAACTTTATGAGCCTAGCATATGCAGATATGGCCTCGGAACACTGGAGACTGAAAGGTCGAGCGTGAATCATATAGTAGATATGATCAATATAGTGATGTTCACCATGGAAAACTACTCCATCTCATGTGATGATCGGACATGGTTTAGTTGATATGGATCATGTGATCACTTAGATGATTAGAGAGATGTCTATCTAAGTGGGAGTTCTTAAGTAATTTGATTAATTGAACTTTAATTTATCATGAACTTAGTACCTAATAGTATTTTGCATGTCTATGTTGTCGTAGATAGATGGCCCATGCTGTTGTTTCGTTGAATTTTAATGCGTTCATAAAGAAAGCTAAGTTGAAAGATGATGGTAGAAACTACATGGACTGGATCCATAACTTGATGATTATCCTCATTGCTGCACAGAAGAATTACGTCCTGGAAGCACCGCTAGGCCAGATGTTATGAACACCTGGCAGAGCAAAGCTGATGACTACTCGATAGTTCAGCGTGCCATGCTTTACGGCTTAGAACCGGGACTTCAATGACGTTTTGAACGTCATGGAGCATATGAGATGTTCCAGGAGTTGAAGTTAATATTTCAAGCAAATGCCCGGATTGAGAGATATGAAGTCTCCAATAAGTTCTGCAGCTGCAAGATGGAGGAGAATAGTTCTGTAAGTGAACATATACTCAGAATATCTGGGTACCACAACCACTTGACTCAACTGGGAGTTAATCTTCCTGATGATAGTGTCATTGACAGAGTTCTTCAATCACCGCCACCAAGCTACAAGAGCTTCGTGATGAACTATAATATGCAAGGGATGGATAAGATGATTCCTGAGCTCTTCGCAATGCTAAAGGCTGGGGAGGTAGAAATCAAGAAGGAGCATCAAGTGTTGATGGTCAACAAGACCACTAGTTTCAAGAAAAAGGGTAAAGGGAAGAAGGGGAACTTCAAGAAGAACAACAAGCCAGTTGCTGATCAAGTGAAGAAACCCAAATCTGGACCTAAGCCTCAGACTGAGTGCTTCTACTGCAAAGGAACTGGTCACTGGAAGCGGAACTGCCCCAAGTATTTGGCGGAGAAGAAGGATGGCAAAGTGAAAGGTATATTTTATATACATGTTATTGATGTGTACCTTACTAATGCTCGCAGTAGTGCTTGGGTATTTGATACTGGTTCAGTTGATAACATTTGCAACTCAAAACAGGGGCTACGGATTAAGCGAAGATTGGTTAAGGACGAGGTGACGATGCGTGTGGGAAATGGTTCCAAAGTCGATGTGATCGCTGTCGGCACGCTACCTCTACATCTACCTTCGGGATTAGTTTTAGACCTAAATAATTGTTATTTGGTGCTAGCGTTGAGCATGAACATCATATTTGGATCTTGTTTGTTGCGAGACGGTTATTCATTTAAATCAGAGAATAATGGTTGTTCTATTTATATGAGTAATATCTTTTATGGTCATGCACCCCTGATGAGTGGTCTATTTTTACTCAATCTTGATAGTAGTGATACACATGTTCATAGTATTGAAGCTAAAACATGTAGAGTTGATAATGATAGTGCAACTTATTTTCGGCACTGCCGTTTAGGTCATATTGGTGTAAAGCACATGAAGAAACTCCATTCTGATGGACTTCTGGAATCACTTGATTATGAATCACTTGGTACTTGCGAACCATGCCTCATGGGCAAGACGACTAAAACTCCCTTCTCTGGAACAATGGAGCAAGCAACAGAGTTGTTGGAAATCACACATACTGATGTATGTGGTCCAATGAACATTGAAGCTCACGGCGGATATCATTATTTTCTCACCTTCACAGATTATTTGAGCAGATATGGGTATATCTACTTGATGAAACATAAATCTGGAAGCTTTGAAAAGTTCAAAGAATTTCAGAGTGAAGTGGAAAATCGTCGTAACAAGAAAATCAAGTTTCTACGATCTGATCGTGGAGGTGAATATTTGAGTTATGAGTTTGGACTTCATTTGAAACAGTGTGGAATAGTTTCGCAACTCACGCCACCTAGAACACCACAGCGTAATGGTGTGTCCGAACGTCGTAATTGTACTTTATTAAATATGGTGCGATCTATGATGTCTCTCACTGATTTACCGCTATCGTTTTGGGGTTACACTTTAGAGACAGCTGCTTTCACGTTAAATAGGGCACCATCTAAATCCATCGAGACGACACCTTATGAACTATGGTTTGGCAAGAAACCCAAGTTGTAATTTCTTAAAGTTTGGGGCTGTGATGCTTATGTGAAAAAGCTTCAACCTGATAAGCTTGAACCCAAATCGGAGAAATGTGTCTTCATAGGATACCCAAAGGAGACTGTTGGGTACACCTTCTATCACAGATCCGAAGGCAAGATATTCATTGCTAAAAATGGATCCTTTCTAGAGAAGGAGTTTCTCTCAAAATAAGTGAGTGGGAGGAAAGTAGAACTTGACGAGGTAATTGTACCTGCTCCCGAATTGGAAAGTAGTACATCACAGAAATCAGTTCAAGTGATTCCTACACCAATTAGCAAGGAAGCTAATGATGATGATCATGAAACTTAAAATCAAGTTACCAACGAACCTCGTAGGTCAACCAGAGTAAGATCTGCACCAGAGTGGTACATTAATCCTGTTTTGGAGATCATGTTACTTGACCATGAGGAACCTACAGACTATGAGGAAGCGATGATGAGCCCAGATTCCGCGAAATGGCTTGAAAGCCATGAAATCTAAGATGGGATCCATGTATGAGAACAAAGTATGGACTTTGGTTGACTTGCCCGGTGATCGGCAGGACATAGAGAATAAATGGATCTTCAAGAAGAAGACTGACGCTGATGGTAATGTTACTGTCTACAAAGCTCGACTTGTTGCGAAAGGTTTTCTATAAGTTCAAGGAGTTTACTACGATGAGACCTTCTCACCCGTAGCGATGCTTAAGTCCGTCCGAATCATGTTAACAATTGCCGCATTTTATGATTATGAAATTTGGCAAATGGATGTCAAAACTGCATTCCTTAATGGATATCTTAAAGAAGAGTTGTATATGATGCAACCAGAAGGTTTTGTCGATCCAAAAGGTGCTAACAAAGTGTGCAAGCTCCAGCGATCCATTTATGGACTGGTGCAAGCCTCTCAGAGTTGAAATATACGCTTTGATAGTGTGATCAAAGCATATGGTTTTATACAAACTTTTGGAGAAGCCTGTATTTACAAGAAAGTGAGTGGGAGCTCCGTAGCATTTCTGATATTATATGTAGATGACATATTATTGATCGGAAATGATACTGAATTTCTGAATAGCATAAAAGGATACTTCAATAAGAATTTTTGAATGAAAGACCTCGGTGAAGCTGCTTATATATTGGGCATCAAGATCTATAGAGATAGATCAAGACGCTTAATTGGACTTTCACAAAGCACATACCTTGATAAAGTTTTGAAGAAGTTCAAAATGGATCAGGAAAAGAAAGGGTTCTTGCCTATATTACAAGGTGTGAAGTTGAGTCAGACTCAATGCACGACCACTTCAGAACATAGAGAGAAAATGAAAGGTGTTCCCTATGCTTCAGCCATAGGCTCTATCATGTATGCAATGCTGTGTACTAGACCTGATGTGTGCCTTGCTATAAGTTTAGCAGGGAGGTACCAAAAGTAATCCAAGAGTGGATCATTGGACAGCGGTCAAGAACATCCTGAAATACCTGAAAAATACTAAGGATAAGTTTCTCGTATATGGAGGTGACAAAGACCTCGTCGTAAACGGTTACGTCGATGCAAGATTTGACACTAATCCGGATGACTATAAGTCACAAACCGGATACGTGTTTTTATTAAATGGTGGAGCTGTCAGTTGGTGCAGTTCCAAGCAGAGCGTTGTGGCGGGATCTACGTGTGAAGTGGAATACATAGCTGCTTCGGAGCAGCAAATGAAGGAGTCTGGATGAAGGAGTTCATATCCGATCTAGGTTTCATACTTAGTGCATCGGGTTCAATGAAAATCTTTTGTGACAATACTGGTGCAATTGCCTTGGCAAAGGAATCCAGATTTCACAAGAGAACCAAGCACATCAAGAGATGCTTCAATTCAATCCACGATCAAGTCAAGGAGGGAGACATAGAGGTTTGCAAGATACATACGGATCTGAATGTTGCAGACCCGTTGACTAAGCCTCTCTCACGAGCAAAACATGATCAGCACCAAGACTCCATGGGTGTTAGAATCATTACAATGTAATCTGGATTATTGACTCTAGTGCAAGTGGGAGACTGAAGGAAATATGCCCTAGAGGCAATAATAAATTTGTTATTTATATTTCCTTATATCATGATAAATGTTTATTATTCATGCTAGAATTGTATTAACCGGAAACTTAGTACATGTGTGAATACATAGACAAACAGAGTGTCACTAGTTTGCCTCTACTTGACTAGCTCGTTGAATCAATGATGGTTATGTTTCCTAACCATAGACATGAGTTTTCATTTGATTAATGGGATCACATCATTAGAGAATGATGTGATTAACTTGACCCATCCGTTAGCTTAGCACGATGATTGTTTGTTTTGTTGCTATTGCTTTCTCCATAACTATACATGTTCCTGTGACTATGAGATCATGCAACTCCCGAATAATGGAGGAACACTTTGTGTGCTACCAAACTGCACAACGTAACTGGGTGATTATAAAGGTGATCAACACATGTCTCCAATGGTGTTTGTTGAGTTGGCATGGATCAAGATTAGGATTTGTCACTCCGATTGTCGGAGAGGTATCTCTAGGCCCTCTCAGTAATGTACATCACTATAAGCCTTGCAAGCAATGTAGCTAATGAGTTAGTTACGGGATGTAGCATTACGTAACGAGTAAAGAGACTTGCCGGTAATGAGATTGAACTAGGTATTGAGATACCGACGATCGAATCTTGGGCAAGTAACATACGTACCGATGACAAAGGGAACAACGTATATCGTTATGCGGTTTGACCGATAAAGATCTTCGTAGAATATGTGGGAACCAATATGAGAATCCAGGTTCTGCTATTGGTTATTGACCGGAGACATGTCTCGGTTATGTCTACATAGTTCTCGAACCCGTAGGGTCCGCACACTTAACGTTCGGTGACGATCGGTATTACGAGTTTATGTGTTTTTCTGTACTGAAGGTAGTTTGGAGTCCAGGATTTGATCACAGACATGACGAGGAGTCTCGAAATGGTCGATACATAAAAAATGATATATTGGAAGCCTATGTTTGGACATCGGAATGGTTCCGGATGAGTTTGGGCATTTTCTGGTGTACCGGGAGGTTACCGGAACCCCCCGAGGAGTATATGGGCCTTATTGGGCTTTAGTGGAAAAGAGGACAGGGAAGGAAAAGCTGGGAGGCGTGCCCCCTAGCCCAATCCGAATTGGGAGGGGGCCGCCCCCCCTTTCCTTTCTCCTCTCATCCCCTTCCTTCTCTCCTACTCCTACTACATGGAAGGGGGGAATCCTACTCCCGGTGGGAATAGGACTCCCCTAGGGCGCACCAGAGAGAGGGCCGGCCCCTCCCCTCCTGCACTCCTTTATATAGGGGGAGGGGGGCACCCCATATACACACAAGTTGATCCTTGATCTTTTAGCCGTGTGTGGTGCCCCCCTCCACCATAATCCACCTTGGTCATATTGTAGCGGTGCTTAGGCAAAGCCCTGGTCCGGTAGCATCATCATCACCGTCATCACGCCGTCGTGCTGACCAAACTCTCCCTCGAAGCTCTAATGGATCGTGAGTTTGCGGGACGTCACCGAGCCGAACGTGTGCAGATCGCGGAGGTGCTATACCTTCGGTGCTAGATCAGTCGATCGTGAAGATGTACGTCTACATCAACCGCGTTGTCATAACGCTTCCGCTTACGGTCTATGAGGGTACGTAGACGATACTCTCCCCTCTCGTTGCTATGCATCACCATGATCTTGCGTGTGCGTAGGAATTTTTTTGAAATTACTACGTTCCCGAACACTGTGATGGCGAAGGATCGCATTAGGCCCAGAGCCTCGCTTAAGAGCGAGGTTTGGATGGGGACCGAAGTTCCCCGGACGAGCTCGCATGACATGGACTGCGAGGGTCCGGAGCTCGTGTCCGGAGAAGAGTCCGGCTTTGTGATGGCTGCCGGTGGCGCTATCCTCTCCGGTTCTCCAGCGTTGAGCTCTATAGCCATAAATAGTCTGGCGAGCTCTAGACTCCCATCTTCCAACCTAGTGACACGCTTTGGATCTAAGGCCAGAGCGGTGGTTGGAGCTGCGAACCCTTGGAAGATCATGTCTCCTCGGATGTTAGTGACATAGTTCAGATTTTTCGAAACTGATCTGGTGACCAAGGGCATAGCTGTCGATCTGCTCTAGGTGGCCAACCGATTTGGCCAGCAGTGCGAAGCTGCCGAATACGAAGATCTGGCCAGGGAGAAAAATCTCCTTCCCGGTAGCATTGTTGTAGATGATCGATGAAGCCATCGAGCCTTTCGACGACGACATAGTGGAGTTCTGAATGAAAGCACCAATGTCAGTGTCAAAACCGGCAGATCTCGGGTAGGGGTCCTGAACTGTGCGTCTAAGGATTGAAGGTAACAGGAGACAGGGACACCGTGTTACCCAGGTTCGAGCCCTCTTGATGGAGGCAATACCCTACGTCCTACTTGATTCACTTTGATGAGTATAAGGGTTACAAGAGTTGATCTACCATGAGATCGTAATGGCTAAACCCTAGATGTCTAGCCTATATGATTATGATTGCCTCTATGGACTAACCCTCCGGTTTATATAGACACTGGAGGGGGCTAGGGTTGTACAATGTCGGTTTATATAGAAAGGAATCTTCATATTCGCACGCCAAGCTTGCCATCCACGCAAAGGAGAGTCCCATCCGGACACGGGGAGAAGTCTTCCGTCTTGTATCTTCATGGTCCATTAGTCCGACCCACGTCACATAGCCCGGATGCCCGAGGACCCCCTAATCCAGGACTCCCTCAGCGGGAAGGGGGAGCACCACCACCGGCGCCACCGCCGCTGCCGGAGTCATGGCCGGAGGGAGGGGTGGCCGAAAGGCGGTAGTCCTTCGAGCCGGAAACACGGATGGACACCGAGAAGCGCAACATGGCGTGGCCGAAGTGGAAGACCAGGCCCGGGTCAACACGCGCTATCGCCGCACTAGGCGCAGTAAGGAGCAGCTCAGAGGAGCGAGGAATCACGTCTGGGTTGAGCATCCACGCGAATAGCCGGAACGCCGACATGTCAGACATGTTGGCCGACTCAGGCGTGAGCTCGTCGATGTCGTAGAACGGGGATAGCAGTGTCTCACCAGTCGCACGCTCCCGGGCATGGTGAGGGATGCCACCAAGCTGAAGGTAGACAAGCAAATGCGCAGTGACTGGCTCGGCCCTAGCGGAGTCGCTCCACGGATGGATGAGTAGGCGGAAGCGCCGATAGCGAAAAGCAGACGCGACACGTGCGCTCGGTCAGCGATGTCCTGGAAGCGGAGGAGAAACTCATAGGGACAGCGATGGTGCAGGGAGAACGCGTCGGGGGGGGGGGGCATGTGGCACTTCGCACGGAGCAAGGCCGCGACATCCTCACAGGAAACACCAGAGCGGGTGCCAGCAACAAGAACGATGAGTTCGCGCTACTGTAGCGCAGCTTCGACCGACTCGACGGCCGAAGACCGTGGAAGATAGTACACGACGCTAGCAGGCCTGCGGGAGGCGTGGCCAGACATGGCAGAAGCGACGTGCGACACTACAGAAACATTACCAGAAATAGGGGAACCCGGTAAGGACGGATGAGGGGAGGCAGTGACAGCGGGCACGGCGGACGACTGGATGGCGAGCCAGGACCCGGAGAGCGGCGTGGAGCGTCTCGACGACCCGGAGAGCACGGGTGACTCGAAGAACACGGGTGCCAAACCACCAGACCCCGAGAACACATGAGTCTCCTCGGAGAAGAACGGCGTGAAGCCACCCGACCCGGAGAACACGGGCATGGTGGAAGAGAGGGGCGAGGATGCACGAAGGCCCTTGGAGGGAGGCGCTACAGAGAGGGAAGTAGGGAAGCGCGGTCGGTCACAGTTGCGGGTGATGTGCCCGAAGAATTGGTAACGGAGGCAGCGGATGTTGCGACACTCGGACAGGGGATGGCCCCTCCCCAAGCACCTAGGGCACCCGCCAGAGTCCGGGCGGACAAGGCAGCACGAGCTGGAGCTAGGGGGGCACTGCTGGCGCAGCAGCCTCCGCCTGTGCCCACGAGGCACCTCCCAGTCGCCGGCAAGCGTGCCACCATCAGTAGGCGGCAGCAAGGCAGCCCCCTTGCGGTGGATCTCAGAACGGAGCTGGGGGCGGGGCGCGGGCTCCGCCAACCCCGGGTGGGACACCGGGGCAGGGGGGCTGGCGAGGCGAGGGATGGGGCGGCGGAGCGTAGCGGGCCTCCCGGAAGGAGGCTACCATCGGCCGGCGGGCACTACTCCCAGCGGACGAGGGGATGGAGTCGGTCCACCGCAAGTCGCGAGGCCTGCCACCAGATGCAGGGGAGGCGATGAGAGGGAAAGGTGGGCGACGGGGCTGGAGCGGCCACCGGCGAGGAGGGAGGGGATGCGTGCCGGGGCTGGAGTGGCCGGCGGCGAGAGCTGCCATCGATATCAGGTTTATCAATTGAGAAAGCAAGAGTTTATCCAAAAAAGGTAAATTTGCCAAATAACAATAACCAAACTTGATGATTTAGGTGAAAAGTGCTAGGGCGTGACTTTGTCGGATGTCGAAAGAAACGGTAGGCTGGCTTTAACATCGTGGCATGCCTTTGTCAACTTCGATGTCCATGGGATGTGTGAGTTGAGTGTTCCGTGGTGTGTTCAAGGCCTAGTCTTAGTTGGCTTCTAACTCTTTGGTGTGTGCTTTATGCGGTCAGTTGGACCTGTTTATATGGGTCGCCGTGCGTGTGCTTATGTGGTCGACATCATGTGAAATCTGAACATATACTTGTCTGATTTGTATGTATCTTTCCGTCTTTGAAATTGCAATCACGTGAGCATGTTACTCTCCTTGTTTTCTTATTAAGCTTGCATGTTGGACTCATATTTCATGTTGTCCATGACCCATTGATGGAAACATATCTATTCCATCTTGTGCAAGCTGCTGTTTTGGACGGGTTCAATGGTTCTTTTTAGCCTGGACTCAATAGGCGACCTAACCTGTGGTTGGATGGTTAGAGGGACAGCAGTATTCTCAGCCCACTAGGGTTCAAGTCCCGGTGCTCGCATTATTCCTGAATTTATTTTAGGATTTTCGGCGACGTGTTTTTTGTGGGAGGAGATATTCCCGTCGACGATGAGGCGCCTACGGTGACTTTGTAAATCTCAAGATGACATGCCGACTCAGTCTCTTGAAGGTGCTCATAGGGGTAGGGTGTGCGTGTGTGTTCATAGGGGTGAATGTATGCGCGTATGTATGAGCATTTGTGTCTATACTGATGTTCAGAAAAAAAGGTTGGACTCAATAGCAACTGCTCGTGGCTATCTTTTTTTGCTCGTGACCATCATTTTTTGTGTACTATTTGTACGTGACATGTTGCCCTTCTCGTACATGTCAATATTTTTTCATAACATTTACATCTTTTAATCTCAACCTTTGATATCTAAAATTAAGGATCAAGATAATTTAATTTATGGGGATGAATATGATGACTTGTTTGCCTTTTATTTTAATAGTATATATTGCAATACTCCTTCCGTTCGTAAATATTTGTCTTTCTATAAATTTCAACAAGTGACTATATACAGAGCAAAATGAGTGAATTTACACTCTAAAATTTGTCTATATACATTCGTATGTGATAGTCCATTTGAATCTCTAAAAAGACAAATATTTAGAAAGAGAGGCAGTAGATTATAGGATGACAATGGTCCATGTTACAATCTGTGACCACAACATGGCCCATGTTGCAGTGGGTGACCAATGGCCCTCGTGTTTGCGATGCCATGCGACATAGAGGTGACAGAATGACAGTCCGTGCTGTAATGGGTGACCGCAACATGACCCCCTCCATGCAAGTTGGAGATGACCGCAACATGGTTCATGTTGCAAATGGGTGATCAAAGATCCACGTGTTTGCAACGCCATTCAAGCTTGAAGATGACCACAACATGATCCAGATTTGCAATTAGTTATCGTAACATGGTTCATGTTGCGATGATCCAACTCTACTTAAGACAGATTCAATGGCTTGCGACCCGATCGATCTTTTGCCAAAGATGTGTTGCGAAAGTCTTTTTTAATGGAATAGATTGCTTGCTACGTAACATAACTACCTGTAGCGGCTAGCTATTTTTTAAGAACGAGTAGTAGCTAGCGTAACATAACTAGGACTATTGGCTAGCTATTTTTAAGAGCGAGTAGTAGCTAGTTTGTTTAGACAAAGTAGCAGCTAGCTTTTTTGGAGATAAAAGTAGTAGCTAGCTTTATTTTTAAGACAAACACGCGAAAGCTTTATTCAACCGTCACAATGTTTACATGGACGAACAAAAGGTCACCGGGGTGGCCTAACCAAACATGGCATCGGATCCTGTAACACCCTGGTTTTTGGCCCCTTTTTTGATTTATTGGTTTTTGCTCTGATTTTCTTTTTGGAGTGGATCTGTGGCCTTGCAACATGGGAGATCATCGTCATTTCTTCTCCCAAGTGGCTCATCATTCTCAAAACTTTTCCAAGATCATGTCATTTCCATTCTAGCCGAACCCTAAAATTCATTTCTAAGAAATATTCCTTTTTTTATTAAAGGAATAGTCCTGTTTGCCCTAGGTTGTGAAGCAACCTATATTTCTGTCACTCCCAAAATTTCCAAATAATTCTCATAATTTCTTTGGGTCATATATTGCTCAAATATGCCCAAACTTTTGTGTCCAAGTCGAAAAATAATTCCCCAATATTTATTCCTCATTTCTGTCCAGAGTGGCTTTCTGTGAAGAAAGTGCCATCTATCCTTTGTTGATTGCTCCCAAACTTTTTGGGCATGATATATCATCGAAATCATTGCATCATGCCAAAATTCACCTTTATTTGCCTAGCCAATCTTCCTCGGCAATTTTTCAAAGTTTCTGTCAAACAAAAGCCATTGTGAAGGAAGTAGTAGCTAGGAGTATCTAAAGGAGTTGAAATTTTTCACACTACTTCATGTGATCATATTATCACACTCTTCCAATTTTCAGCTTCATCCAATCATCTATGTGAGCACAGCTTCAAATCCTTGATTCTGTTAATATTTTTAGGTTGTGAAGCAAATATATTTTATATTGCTTCATTACTTCCGAAAAATTACCAGATCATGCTCCTCCCTAAATAAATTCTCTCCACAAAATTTGGGATCATTTAAACAAGCTATTTTCTCTCCAAAATTATTCCAAATTTCTAGACAGGGAGGATGTTTGTGAAGCAAGTACCATTTTGGCTTGCCCATTTGGTATGAAATTTTTACAGTATCTCTATATGTGCAAAACATGTTGTCTAGGTAAATTTGAGCTCAAGTGGCCAGTCCAAGTGAGTGCATCATCTAGATCAAGTTTCTGACCATAATGTGAGTTGCACAACAACTATATTAGTTTGTGGTCCATTGTACTCCAAAACCCCCAAGATTATAGTCCTTCCTAAGTTAAACACACCAGCCAACATGTTTGGACCCAATCAGTTCTTTGTTGAGCACACTGGCCTGATCAAGATTGATGCAACAAACTTTCATCATTGACTCACTTGGCTACAGAGCCCCTTCTCTCGAGCTTTCTCTTTCTACAGCCTCCAGGGTAGAGAGACAATACCCCAGACAAGGTTTGCCATCCCCACCAGTCCTCCCCGTGACATTTCGCGTGGTGACCGCGCCGCTGGCACACCTGGGCACGTGCTCTACTCGTTGTGGCCGCGTCTAGGACGTCGCCTAGCTCCAGCCCTCTCCCTCTCGTCGTCTTCACGCGTGTGACCATGTGTAGCTGCTTCCCCTCGTCGTCGCCTTCACCGTGGACCCCTCTCTACCTTCGTCATCTCGCTCGTCGGTGCTCGCCGCCGCGGGCCCATGGACGAACAGTAGCCGTTCGAATCATTTCGCATCGGTCGCCTTCCTCCCCGTGCCCCTTGGCCCCCTCTGCCCCCGTGAACTCTCCCCTGTGCCTCCCCGCTGCCTACCTCCGAGATCGCGCGCGTGCCCACGCGTCCACAGCAATCTCCAGCTCGCGCACCTCCTTTCCTGGCTATATAAGCCGTCCCTGACCCCTCCCGACCGCACCAGCAGCTCTGTAGGATCGAAAGTATGTCTAGAGGGGGTGGGTGATTAGACTACTTGACCAAATAAAAATCTAGCCTTTTCCCAATTTTAAGTCTTGGCAGATCTTAGCAACTTAGCACTAATCAAGCAATCGACCTACACATGCAAGTCTAAGAGTATAGCAGCGGAATGTAAAACATTCCACATGAAGGTAAAGGGAGGAGTTTGGAGGGAGCAAACGCAATGTAGACATGAAGATTTTTGGCGTGGTTCCGATAGGTGGTGCTATCGTACATCCACGTTGGCGGAGACTTCAACCCACGAAGGGTAACGGTTGCGCGAGTCCACGGAGGGCTCCACCCACGAAGGGTCCACGAAGAAGCAACCTTGTCTATCCCACCATGGCCATTGCCCATGAAGGACTTTCCTCACTAGGGTAGATCTTCATGAAGTAGGCGATCTCCTTGCCCATACAAACTCCTTGGATCAACTCCACAATCTTGTCGGAGGCTCCCAAGTGACACCTAACCAATCTAGGAGACACCACTCTCCAAAAGGTAATAGACGGTGTGTTGATGATGAAACCCTTGCTCTTGTGCTTAAAATGATAGTCTCCTCAGCACTCAAATCTCTCTCACTGATTTGGATTTGGTGGAAAGAAGATTTGAGTGGAAAGCAACTTGGAGAAGGCTAGAGATCAAGATTCATATGGTTGGAATGGAATATCTTGGTTTCAACACATGAGTAGGTGGTTCTCTCTCGGAAAATGAATGCTGGAAGTGTAGGCATGTTCTGATGGCTTTCTCTCTTAATGAAGAGTGGGTGGAGGGGTATATATAGCCTCCACACAAAATCTAACAGTTACACACAAATCACCAAACTCGGTGGGACTGAATAATGAAACTCGGTCAGACCGATTTAGTTGAAAATGTGAACGTTAGGCTTTTCGGTGGGACCGACATGTCAACTCGGTGTGACCAATTTCATTAGGGTTAGGGCATAACGTAATCTCGGTGAGACCGATTACAGAAACTCGGTGGGACCAATTTTGGTAATAAGCTAACCAGAGAGTTGGTCAGGCAAACTCAGTGGGACCGATTCGCTCATCTCGGTGAGACCGAAACGTTACGAAGGGGAAACAGAGAGTTTGCATTGTGAACTCGGTGGGACCGATCGCTCATCTAGGTTGGACCTCAACGTTACGAAGGGAAACAAAGAGTTTGCAATCCCATCTCGATGAGACCAAGATCCCTATCGGTAAGACTGAAGTGACTAGGGTTTGTGGCAGTGGCTATGTCAAATGAACTCGGTGGCGCCGGATAGAAAATTTTGGTGGGGCCGAGTTTGACTTTTGGTTTGGGACATATGTGGATATGAGAAAGTAGTTGAGGGTTTTTGGAGCATATCACTAAGCATTTTGAGCAAGCAACCCATTAAGCAACACCTCATCCCCTTCTAATAGTATTGGCTTTTCCTATGGACTCAATGTGATCTTGGATCACTAAAAGTAAAATGTAGAGTCTTGAGATTTAGAGCTTGAGCCATTCTTTTGTCCTTAGCATTTTGAGGGGGCCACATTTCTAATCCATGCCATGCCAATATTTATCTTAAGATATCATTAGCTCAATGAGCTATATGTTATTGGGAATTACCAAAACCACCCAGGGATAGTTGCACTTTCAATCTCCCCCTTTTTGGTAATTGATGACAACATATAGATCAAAGCTTCGATAAATGATCATAAGATTGAAATACATCGTCACTTTTAGAAGTATGTGATAAGCAAGAGCTCCTCATAAATTTGTGCACTATTTAAGATTTGCTGTTGAATGCAAATGCATAATCGATTAGGATCATGGGTCGCTCTTCCATGTCACATACATCTTGGTGGAGCGCTCAAAATGATGGAAATTAAAAGCATGCACTCATGACCAAGCAAAGTGAATGATCATATATGGGATATAAGAGATAATATCATCCATGCAAGCATTAAAGTAGCATATGATCAAACACATGATCAAACAAGTATCTCACACAGACATAGAGTATCGACCAAGCACACAATAAAGTTCAACCAAAAGCAAGAGAGACAAAGTAGGAAAAACAGTCTCTCTCTCGAAGCCTATGATCTATACATTTCTCCCCCTTTGGCTACAAGTTACCAAAAAGTTCAAAAATGCATAGTGCTATGCTTCTCTCGGGCTTGGTCTTCGGGAGGTGGTGTAGAGAGAACTCCAAGGACGAAGGCATCTGTTGATGTAGTTGGAGCTGGTGGAGTGTGTGCTGGAGGTGGCACTGAACCTGTAGCTGCTGGTGCTGACGATGTAGCTCTAGAATCTGGTATTGGCACTTCACCAGACCTCTGACATCATGGCACTCGTTGAAAAGCATCCGTAGTTGCCTTCCCTCTCTTCTCCTCAGCTTCCTCCTAGAGCTGCTCAACTGCAGCCTGTATCTCAGTCACCTTGAGGTCAAGATCTAGAATTTTGCCTCAACAATCCTCTCCAAACTCTCTTGATTTTCAGTCAGGGTGGCCAAGCCCTTCTCAATCCTCAGTGTAGCTTGAATAAATTAACCCAATTGATCTTTTTTGCTTTTCAGGAACACCTGAGATGCTTCCTCAACAGTTGGCATCCTTGCAGCTTTCTCTGCCTTAGCCTTAGCTCTCTTCTCTTGTGCTTGTGCTGATGAAGGTTCATTCTTATTCATCACAACTGTGTTATCTTCAAGTTCTGGGTGCAAAGGTAAGTGCTCCTTGTCCAACAGGTAGGTGCCTGTGCCCATCTTTGAGTTGATGAGCTCCTGAATGTGTGGAGCATACCCACAAGATCTTTTCTAATCTGCTACTGTCCTCTTGATTGTCTCTACAATCAGACTCATGACCTTGAATTTTTGAGGTACGTCAAAGATTTGCAGCAAGTTGATGGAATAACCTCTAATCATCTTGTGATCTCCAGACTTGGGTAGCAAAGTATGCCTTAAGATGGTGTTGATAGTAGGCAGACCCGACAACAGATAGTGCATAGATCCAAGCTTGTGTGTCTCCAAAGATTTATCAGGGATCTCTTTGTGCATGTTTGCCATAGAGTTGTGGTCTTTCTTCTTCTTGGCATACACATCCAAATCATCATCATGTTCCTTTGGGGCATTGATCAACTTAGCCCATTCTTCAACAGTTGATTGGTACCTCATACCTTCAGACATCCATACTATCATTCCATCTGGATAGAAATGAGCAGTGGAATAAAATTGCATAACTAGCTCATCATCCCATTTGGTCAACTTTTGACCAACAAACTCATCAACTCCACAAGCCCTGAAGCTTTCGTGTACACCTGGGAAATAGTCTTCATTCTCATCAATGTATTCGCAACCGACCCATTTCATATCGCAGACAATTGGCTTCTTGTCAAGCAGAATAGTCTCATAGAAATCCTGATGTTCCATGGTGTGGAACCTATAGTCAACAATAGTACTCCTCCTCAGAACATAAGGATCAGACAGTCTCCACAATCTCAGTCCTACATCCTTCCTAATATTCATGTCCTCGGCTACTAGATGAGCATCATTGTGGTCTGGAATCTTGGGTTCCAGTTTTCTTAGCACTAAGGCTTCATCATCATCTTCTTCAACTTTAAGCATCGGGGCCTTGTTCTTCTGTTCTGTTGGGATGTTTCTGGTGCTTCTCTTGGGCTTAGAAGGCTTCTGAGCTTGAGTTGTTCCTTTGGGAGAAATTTTGGGCTTTGATATGGCAACCCCTGACTTGATAGCATCTCCCATGAGGTTTCTGAGACTTGGGAGCTAGAGCAGCATCCTCTTCCTCTTCATCTTCTTATGGCTCTCTCATGATGAAGGATCTACCAAGAACTCTGGCGGTGGTATTCTTGACGCTCTCCTTCCTCTTCTTGCCATCTCTAGCCTCTTTGGGTTCAAGAGTGAACTCCATAGTTTCTTGAGTGGAGGCTCTGGCCTTAGACATAGGAATCATTTTTTGCTTGTGCCTTCTTATGTAACCCCGGCTTGGTTGTTGCAGTTGTGCCATACTCTTTCTTCAGCACCTTCTTCTCGAAGCTGACTTCCTCCTCAGTGGCCACATAGTCCTCATCTTCAGAATCTTAGGTTTTCTTCTTCCTTGACCTGGTGGATGCCTTTGGCAAATTACTGGGAGTGCTCCTGCTGCCATCATCTGAGGTACTTGAGGGACTAGTGCCCTCAGTCAATTGCACTTGCTCTTCTGACCTGTTCTGACTATCACTCTGGTCTGACATTCTGGCAAGCAAACTGATAGCAAACCCTGTGAATAGATATAGATGAGGTAGAATGGATGAGCATCACAAAGTGCAGAGTTTTTACAAAATGGATGACTCAAAAACTTAGTTTTAGTTCTCCACAAAAAGAATTTCGGAGCTACCGATTTGTTAAACTTGGTGATACCGAAGCAATTTTGGAACCTAAACTAGTGAACTCGGTCAGACCGAGTCACAGTTTGGTGGCATCAAGACTGCTAGGGTCTCACAGAGAATCGAACTCGGTCATGCAGATTTGCAATTTTAGGCCAGACCGATTTCTACAACTCGGTCATTCCGAGATGAGCTCGCCGGAAACCTAACCCTAAATTTTCGAATCAAACCTAACCTAAAGGGTGTTTTCTGTGGATAGATTGTTTTCATACATGGTAAAGATCATGGTAAAGCAATGTGCTATGAATCGGAGTAAGGAAATAGCACAAAGAGTCGAACCCATACCCTAGTTCAGCAGGAGTTCACTATGGCGACAACGGCGGAGCAGAATTCCGTTGACGGCAACGGAAACCAGCGGCGGGAGGTCCTGGCGGCGAGGTGACGATCCGGAGACCCGAGGAGGCAGAACAGGACACACGTGCGGCTGAGGAGTTTGAAGAAATTTCTAAAATCTCACCCGTGGGTTTATATATCCCGACCCTGTCGGTGTGACTGAGTGGAACAACTCGGTGGCACCGAGAAGCAGAATCACAAGCAGTTACTGCAACTCGGTGTGACCGAAAAGTTCAAATCGGTTGCACTGAGATAGAAAACCTAGATCAACTTAGTGAACTCGGTGTGACCGAAGTGAATGACTCGGTCATACCGAAATGCACAAATAGGTTTCGGAAATTTAAGTCTATGACAAATCAGGGACTCAGAGTGCTCCTCACATAGAGTGGTTCGAATCTAACTTGATCAAACTTTGTGATGTAGCAAGAATAGAGTTTGAGACAAGAAAAGCATAGATAGCTAGAGGAGGTTCTTAGGCATTCTTGTCCATCCACTTGGCAAAAGAGAAAACACCAAAAAATCAAAACAACAAGTGGATGTCCTCGAATGAGTAAAATATGCAATAAACATGCTCACACAATAAAATGGCAAATGAAATATGTGACAAAGCATGCACAAACACTCTAGCATCTATCAAGCAATTGGTGATGACTAGATCATATATATATATGAGTATATTGACTGAGGACTCAAATGAGAACATTTGATCGTAGGTCATACTCATCGTTTAAGCACAAGTGGGGTTGCCACTTTTACATAAAGCATTGTTGTGCTAACACCTTTAGAGTTTCTTTAGCTCAATTGACTAGAGTAAATCTCCCCCTAGATGTGATATCCCCCCTAAGAGGGATGAACTAACCTTGGGTTTTGTCGATGATGACTTCATCACTACAAAAAAAGACACATCCGTGACATTTTGGGCCGAACGAAATTTTTTCTGTCATACATATGACACTTCTATGACGATAATTGTGACAAAACCCGGTATCATCATAGATGTGGTGGGCTCCTACTTCTATGACAAAAAATCATGACAGAAAATGGGCTTTTCATCCTGGGCGGGCCGGAGACGCAGCTGCATGACATTCTTTGGGCCGTCCATGTCGGAAAAAACCATGGTAGAAGCGAGGGCGAGGAAAATTTCGGGGAGTTCCCGGTTACGGTGGGAGGTCGGGGGCCGAGCGATGCGCGTTTCTCTCGTACACGTATGCGCGTGTGTGCGAGGCGTTGGCTCTAACTGAACCCAAGCGAGGCGTTGGGCTCTTACTGAACCCGAGCGATTGCACTGCAGGCTACGCGTTACTGAACCCGAGCAATCGATCGATGGCTGTTAACTGAACCCGATCGAGCAATTCCTTCGCTACTGCTGCTAACTGAAGCCGATCGATGCTGCCTCTGGATGAACAGTGAGCGTTGCGGGGGGTTTGGATGAACAGTTCCCGGTGGGGGTGGATGAACATGACCCCGTGGTGTTGCCTCTAAATGAACAGGACCCCGGTCGATCCAGCCGGTTGGGGCTGGATGAACAGGACCCCGTGGAGGGCTGGATGAACAGGACCACCCCGTGGAGGGCAGGATGACCAGTAGACGGTGGAGGGCAGGATGAATAGTAGCCCGTGGAGGGGTGGTTGAATAGGATCCCGTGGAGAGGGCTTGTTGAACAGTAGCCGGTGGAGTAGCGCGCGGTGGAGGCTGGATGAACAGGAGCCCGTGGATGAACAGTCGCAGGTGGAGGCTGGAGGAGGTCGATGGTGGATGAACAGTAGCTCGTGGAGGCTGGAGGGGGTCGACGGTGGAGATGAACAGTATCCCGTGGAATCCCGTTTTGCGGTACGCCACACCCCTCCCGATGAACAGGACCCCCATTTCGACCGTAGCACTCCAACACAAGTCCGTTTCGTCCATTTTGCGGTACGCCACACCCCTCCCGATCAATAGGACCCCCGTTTCGACCGTAGGAGGTCCGTTTCCTCCGTTTGGCCGTACGCCAGACCCCTCCCGATGAACAGGATCCCGTTTCGAACGTGGCCGGTCGAACACAAGGCCGTTTCCTCCGTTCTGCGGTACGCCAGGCCTCGTTTCCATCGCCTCTTCCGTCCAAGCCCTCCCGATGAACATGACGCATTCCGTTGCCTCCCCATGAAGACGACGCATTCCGTTGCCTCCCCATGAACACGACGATGACGCTGTTTCTCCGTTCCGACCCAGCCATGTACATGAGCCCTGGTCGTACGTATGCGCGAGTAGGCGTTCGAGACCCCGCCCGTATGTACACATATGTGGCCGTATTTTCTTTCTTGCACCCTGTCCGCTATACGTACGTGTAAATGCTACGTGCGCGCCTCTACTACAACATGTGCGCGCCTCTACATCGACCAGTATGTATGTACATGTTCGCGACCAGAATGACAACGCTACGTATGCTTCGACCAGGTGGGTCCCGACTGTCAGGCACTTCCTTGCCTGCGAAGATGTAGCTGGTGGGTCCCAGCAGTCAGGGGGCGAATCGTTTTTTTTGCCCGGACGCACTTCCTTGCATGCGAAGATGTAGCTGGTGGGTCCCAGCAGTCAGGGGGAAACGTTTTTTTTCACGAAATACGATGGCCCGTCCGGTGGGTCCCGCTATCAGGTGGAGGAATAATTATTTTGCACGTAATAAGGAGGCACTTCCTTGCTGCAGCCGTGGACCGAGCTGTCAGCCTCTCCACGTACAGTCCACGTCCGATGGAAGCCGTTCCTTGACCACGTTGACCACGCCGCGCCGAGAGCACCAGGGCAGTGGACGACGGCGAGGCCTAGGAAGGGGACGACGCGGAGCCGGGGAAGACGTGGCAGTGGATGCCCATGCGTAGAGGAGTACGAGGGTTCACTGGTTCGCTGCGGTGTGAGGCTGCCGTCGCCGCAGAATAACAGGGGGTGTGGGTGAGTAGAGGGATGGACTGGCCAGCGGTGGGAGTAGTAGGGGTGGTGAGGCCTCCACCGCATCGCAGCCGGCCACGGGAGGCAGGAGCACGAGGCACGACTGGCGCTGGTTTGGGCGGCTGGAGCAAGAAGACCAGAGGTTGAAGAAGCACTACGGCCGTTGGATGGACATCATACGGTCACTGGAGCTAGAATCGTGCATATTGACTAAGTTGACAAAGCCCTCCGTCCCCGTCAACTTAGTAGGCCCACAAGTCAGCCTGCCACTATACTGGGTCCCAGCTAACAGGGGGAGTATTCATTTTTTTGTGCGTAATAAGGAGGCACTTCCTTGCGTGCGAAGATATAGCTGGTGGGTCCGAGCTGTTAGCGGCGGTAATGTTTTTTTCGCGAAATACAGAGGCCCTTTCGGTGGGTCCCTGATGTCAGGTGGAGGAATCATTATTTTGCGCGTAATAAGGAGGCATTTCCTTACGTGCTGCCGTGGACCCAGCTGTCGGCCTCTCCACGTAAAGTCCACTTCAGATGCATGTCGGTCGTTGACCACGTTGACTAGGCCGCGCTGAGAGCACCAGGGCGGTGGACGACGGCGAGGCCTAGGAAGGGAACGACACGGAGGCAGGGAAGACTCGACAGTTGTTTCCCACGCGGAGGGGAGTACGACTGTACGAGGGTTTACTGGTTCGTCTGCCGTCGCCGAAGAATAACAGCAGGTGTGGGTGAGTAGAGGGATGGCTAGGCCGGCGATGGGAGTACGGTGGGGTGGTGAGGCCTGTGCGGTAGCAGAGCCGGCCGTGGGGAGGAGGGAGCAGGCAGTCCCGCCGGCGCCTGTTTGAGAGGCTGGAGCAGGAAGAGCAGAGATTGAAGAAGCACGACGGCCGTTGGATGGCCATCCAACAGTCATTGCTTGTGCGTCAACCTTTTTTTAGGAAAGCCTCAAATCTGTGGAAAACAGCATACAACCCATTTGCTAATTCTTAAGGTTTTTTTGGAGCCCATATTCTTTTTATTAGCATTACAGCCCATATTGTGGCCACGGTTAAAAAATTATACGAAATTTTGCATATTTCGGTGCGGTCCGAACTGTTTTTAATCCCGAAATTTCGACTCACATTCAAACTGATTTAAAAAATAAATGTATATCAATATAAAATCCAACAAATTCTCCACGCATAAAAATTAATGTAATTTAAAATCTCGAAATGAAAAAAAAGATATTTGAAACTAATTGCCGGTTTGATGTGTTTTAAAAATGTACAACCCATTTATCATTACTGATGGGCCATTTTCTCGGCCAGCCGATTGAAAGCTCTCCTCGTCTTGAAAGATTTGCAGCCCAACAGGCCTGACAAAGCGACTTACTTGGAAAATTACAAAAAAACTGGGTTATGGCCGTGGACCCAGCTGTCAATCCATTTGTTTTTTAGTCCATTTGGTGGGCTGGGTGAAACAATGATGTAGCATCTATGCAGCCCATTTAAATCCCATTTGCATTTTTCTTGAAAGGCGCGGACTTGCTGGGCCGGGTGAAAATAACATGTTGGGCTAGACGGAGAAATGTTATAAAAACATAAACACATGATTGCACGTCAGTAAAATCTTTGCAAGCTTATGTACGCAATCACTAGGAGTTAACTTGCCAAGTTATATATAAACAATTATTATAATTATTTTGTAAGAACTTTCAACTTACGAAATAAATATCATTTTAATTTGATGAGTTAATAGTACATGGGGTATTATTATTTTTTAGGATAGACGTGGGACAGTTGAGTTGTTTCTAGGGGAAAGTATTGGGAGAAAACTTAGTTTACATCGAAAAAGAAAGTGGGAGAAAATTCAGAGACCTGCTGGGTCCACCTGAGGAGGGGAATATGTTGGGAGGAAGGAGATTCAAAGCACGACAGCCGAGTGAACTAGTTTTTTTACGGACAAGTGAACTAGTTTACATACATAAGCAAATTGCCACTAAAAAGCAATCAGGTTAATGGGTTCTTAAAAGAAATATTTCGGACAAAACAGATAATTACGACACATAGGCTAATGCATGAAACACTCACATGATAAAGGTGCTTATAAACAGATAAAGTACAACATCTAGACCTTCCTGGCACGCTTGATCATGATGATGCGGCTGTCCGTGTACTCGTCGGTTACGGGAAGCAAACACACCCTCATGTCCAAGATCTGCATGTACATGTCATAGCATGCGTATGCTCCCTTGGCCGCGTAGGTTATGTAGGCTAGATTCGGAGGTACCTCCCACGTGTTCAGGTCATCTTCTTTCATGTTGGCGTATCAGGGGTCGATGATGGTCTCAGCGAGGTCAACCACGGAGTCCTTCTCCTGCCCGTTGCTGATGATCTTGTATTGCTTCTGGATGTCGACAAGCTTGTTGCACCAGATGGCCGAATCGTCTCATTCTTCCTTCTCTCCACCGTAGCGAAGGTGTAGTCGGCGCTGCCGATGAAACGGGCGAATGCTCCAGAACCTGGTGCAGCCATAGGACTGAGGCGAGGTAGAGCTTCACCGAGTCCGTATCGTTGGTGTACATCACATTCAACTTGGTGCAGCCATAGGACCGAACGGCGAACTCAAAGGGGAACTCCTTGCTGAAATCCATATCCAGCAGGCTCACCCCTCGGATCGCCATTGGAGTCTCTTCGAGTGAACGAGTGTGTAGGCGGCGGCAGCAGTTTGTTTTTCAGCTCTTGGGGAACTGGATTCAAAAGTAAGCTGAGTGTGTACAGGCGACAACAGTTACTACCCCTCCCTCTTCCACTGCATGCCCGGCAGAAGATGCACCCTCGGCCACACGTCAGTTCACGAGCGGGTCTGTATTGGTACTATAATAACAAGAGTTAGTGGTCACTTTACTTAAATTTAATTAGCTTTAATAGAAATTTGTACTTAAAACAAGCAATACATTCCCTTGTTCTATCAGTGCCACAGGATCAACATGCACAACAATTAGAATTATTATTCTCAGGACGCACACGATCATGACATTTGTCGCACTTTCACAAAGATAATACTACCGAGTTTGAACTGTTTGTTATGGTTGTTGTCCTCTGCATCATCATGCCGTGTTTCCCAGCTTGCAAGATTCAGAACCAACAAATATGATCCAAATAATAAGTACAACAAAGATGCCTACACATATCATTGATTCCCAGCTTGCAAGATTCAGAACCAACAAATAAGATCCAAATAATAAGTACAACAAAGATGCCTACACATCTCACTGATTCCCAGCTTGCAAGATTCAGAACCAACCCATTAGAGCCTTTTGATAAAGTGAATATCGGGATTAAATCCATCTTGGCTAGCCATGTCATACAATTGAAGAACTTGGCGAATGCTCTTGACCGTCACAACATCTGTAGTTGAGTATTCCTGTTTGCACAGCATGTTTGCACAACACAAACAAGGAGACAGGAGAGCATGATTTCGCTTTAATAGCGGCCTCCTTGAACTCAACCTCCAGCTCTACTTGGATGAGGTCTGCCTGAAGTTCCATGATTCAATTCATGCACCTTTTTCTGTAGTTCACCTGAAATGAAGCAAAGATTGCATCATTCAGCTAGCAAGAAGTACTTGCTCTTGTGAGCTGGCAGGTTCTTCTTTAGTAGTTGCACTAAAATTGAGGAACATTAAGGTTGGCTGTCTGGCTCATGTAAGGTGCAACTATAATTTTCTTATCCTTTTGTGCAGTTCCACTAAAATAAAGTGCCATTGTGGTGACAGTGATGGCTCCATCTTGCAAAGGCTAATAAAATGTTGCACAAGATTACCAGCAGAACTTGACGGAGATTTTGGAAACTCCAATCACCATTTTGTGCAGTTCCACCAAAATTGAGAGATGTTTCCCACGTGACATTTTAGTTGAACTGCACAAGACACTCATTCCAAAAAAGTGTTTTCTGTAGTTCACTAAAAGGTCACAATAGCAACAAAGTGAAATGGATATCCCTATCTGCACAAAAAGATAGAAAGTAAACAGTTGCTGGTCAATAAGAATATATGAAACATATAAAAAATGAAAAGAAGCATCTTAATTATGTTCATGGCAATCACGCAAGGACAATAGAAATTTTAAAACGTCAGTGATGCTTCATGTTACCAGAAGCATTACGATCAACAATGAGATTCCTCAAATATGGGATTACTTTAATGGTGGCATTGCTTGTTTACCAGACATAGTAAATCAACAGCAGCTAAAGAGTTGGTTTAAGGGCATGGGACCGTGGGGACACCAGGACACTCAGCAGCGTAAAGGAGCAACTTACTTATCATACCGGGGAAAACAGCAGGAGTGTCATTGTACTATGTGGGGCAGCAAATCTAATCCTGGAGACCTTTTACTATGTGAGGGCAGCAAATCTAATCCTGGAGACCTTTTACTATGTGAGGGCAGCAAATCTAATCCTGAGACCTTTTACCATGTGAGGTCAGCAAATCTAATCCTGGAGACCTTTTACTATGTGATGGCAGCAAATCTAATCATGTACATACTCTGTTGACTTGTCCACCAGCCGCCACTTTCTATCCTTTTCTCAACCAATAATAGATCTGTTCCTTATCCAGTTTGTACTACGTTTTCCCATTATTTCCCTTTTCAACCAAGAGACCGGTTGGGTATCCGGTCTCTACTACTTTAACCATATTATTTCCTCTTTGAATCAAGTCCTAGATTCATGCTACAACTTTCCCCCCTTTCTTCGTTGTTTGAACAAAGCCCTAGATTCGAATGCATGAAGTAGCTTTACCTCTAATAATACTAAAAATTTAGGTGGCTTTGGAAGAGCTGATGGGAGTAGAAAAAGATGCACATGCAGACACGTGGGGAGCTGGGGCAGTAGAGCAAGGCCGCTTTCGAAGAACTTATACCTGAGGGTCGCCGGGATGTCGGCGGCGGCGGGTCGGATCCACGGACAATACGGCAGGGAGGAAGAAGGGTCGGAGGACCTCCCGAGCCGGCCATGTGTCCAAGAGAATGGCACGGGCAGAGGATCGGGCCCCTCCGGCAGCTGGGGGTTTCCTCCCTCGGCGGCGATGACCGCGTGAACAATGCACCTTTTAGTCCTCTACACACACCGGCCGAAGGGATCCGACCGGATCTGTGACCAGCGGTGAGCAGAGAGAAAATGTCGCTACCGCTGTCTTGTTTATATCTGGAGAGGATGAGAGAATGGAGAGAGCAACCCTAGTAAAGCAAGCGCTCAGGCCCCTGCGTCCATATATAGTGGAGTTATTATCTTTTTTCTCTCCACAACAAGCGTTTCAATTTGTGTACGTGGCATTAAAGAAAAGAAACTCTCTATTTAAGGTGACTACTGTACGACTCCTACTTACTACTAGTAGTACTACAGTATTGTTCACTTGTGCTCCAAGCCCCTCCATTCTTTGAACAACCCCACGGGCGAATAAACATACAATAAGTACTATATTTATATAGAACAAACAAGCTGGAACTGTTTTCGCGTAGTTAAAAGTTGAGGGCGGGGCTTTTCCCGGGCAGTACGCGCGGCAGTTTTCGGGTAGGGCCAGAAGACTATTTTAAATTCTTTTTAAAAAACTTCGAGACA
The DNA here is from genome assembly GCF_003073215.2 of Triticum urartu. Lineage (NCBI taxonomy): Eukaryota > Viridiplantae > Streptophyta > Magnoliopsida > Poales > Poaceae > Triticum > Triticum urartu. The sequence goes on from NC_053027.1 coordinate 86,667,557, forward strand.
GCCACATAGCATGGATCTGACCCCAACGATTTTAAGCTTATAGGTACGGTACACGCTATCCTAGACTACTATACACATGAAACTGCCACACGAGCGTCCGGGCTGTGCTTGGCTCTTCACCTCTTCGGGAAGTCGAACAATGATGGAATACTACTGCATTGGAGGAGTACTACAGTACGCTTCTGGCCATCTGACACCGATTGAACTGCTGCATGTCCACCGCGTGCAGGAGGGAGAGCGTGTAGCGAAAGCTTCTCCTAGTCTTGCCAGCCAGCACGCTCATAGGCGAGGGAGGGACGCTCCTGCCTTTGCGCGTATGACAGGTGGGCCCTACTGGTGTGTGGCCACCCTGCCATACAGCCAAAGGCATGTGCAGTTAAGTCCACGAGGGAGAGGATAATCAAACTTCTCGTTGATGTACGAGTTGACGCGACACATCAAAGCACTACACTCGATATATTTCAATAATTTGTGTGTGTTACTCCCAGATGCAGAGGCCGGGGGTCATCATCCTCCTTTTCGAGAAAAAATAGACGCGTGTGTGAGAGGACTAGTGCGTGCGTGCATCTCTTCTCTTCCTGTATAACGTACTACTAAACTCAAAGTACAAGTTTTTGTGGGTGGCATGATGGTGCGTGCGAGAAGTCCCGAGAGATAGGTTTAATGCATTAATTGCAATGCATGCATGCATAAAGTACATGCATTGGTCAATTTTCTCTTAATACTTGCATGCAATGATTTAATGCACCTTGGAATCTGAACATGTGTTGGGGACAACCAAATTGAGCCTTATAAAATGGAAAAACTAAAATTTTGAGATAAGCCCTATAAAAACGGAAAGGAGGGAGTAGAAAAAGAAGTACTCCATCCGGGAATAGTGCCGCACTTCGAAACTAGAACCGTCAATAAATTTTGAGCTTGCGTCTCGTCACATTCCAAATTACTCCACGCTATACTGAATTGCAAACCTGTTCACACCGATCACAACCTAAACGGTTTCCCACTTAGGAGCATATTAGTACTCGGTTATAAATACTAGTATGCCAAGATGACTGCACATTCCTCCTCAACTCCTCATCCACAAAAACAAACAAGTCATTCAGCATACTTCCCTTGCATCTGCCATGGCCAGCGTGAGTTCTGGGTCGAGAGATTGCCACCAGGGAGAGGCGAGCATGGAAGCGGAAGCACGAGAGATGTCCCGCCTTGCTGCGAGAGCAACTGACATGTCCCGCCACGCGGAAGTAGCAGCACAGAGGTCCCGCCGTGCCGCTAAAGCAGCACGGAGGTCCCGCCGCGCCGTCGATGCAGCAGACTGGTCCGGCCGCGCCGCGGAAGCAGCAGAGGTGTCCCACCGTGCCATGAATGTAGTAGAGATGTCCCGCCGCTCCGCGGCGGCCTGGGAAAATTTCTCCCGGGCACGCGACGACTATTACAGGTGCATGCATGCGATCATCCATAGCCAGATGGGTCAGATCTCTGGCTCGACGAGGTTGCAGGACGACAGGATAGCCTCGTTTGAACAGGCTACCGGCGTCATCCGTCAACTAAGGGAGGGCAATGAGAGGCTCTGGGCCGAGCGCGACCTGCTGAGGGAGAAGATCGTCCGAAATGCAGACCTGCAGGAGGAGACTAGTGCCTTGTTGAAGAAACTTATGGATGAGAATGACATGCTCCGCAACGAGCGCCAAAGGCTGGTGGAGGAATCCGTGGATGTTCTCAAGCAGCGTCTTGAGGATACGAAAGAGCTCATTGCCGCTCGCCACGGAGACTAGTTTCCTGGTTTCTTTTGATGTAATAATCGGTTTAGGATGTGGATTGTGTCATCGGTTGTGAAATGTTGGGTTCTAGCGCGGATGTTTGGCCTTTTTTGGCCTCTTGGGATGTTGCGATTTCAATCTGGTAGCTTTTAGTCCTTCGTGTTAGGCTGGAGTTGTGCTGAACTTCTTGTAAATTGTGGTGGTTTTCAGTAATGAAAATCGGAAGGGGCAAGCCCTTCTTTGATCAAATTTTTTTAATCATCCTTATATATTCATCAGTCTTGCTATAAGTCGCAGTAGATGCTATATAGGTCCGTCGGATCTTACATCAAGATCCGTGCTTTAAGATTTTCTTTTTTCTCTCTTAAATCTCAGTCGAGTGAGACATAGCCACGCCATTAAACAAAGGCTCGGGCGCCATTAATGGAGACCTTGGGAGAGAGGTGGACGGCAGATGGAGGTTAAAGGGCTCTCCTAAAATAGCTACCCTACACGTCGCCTCCTAGCTAATAAAAAAGGGGACGCGTGGCGGCACGTAAATGGTACTAGTAAGTAGAACGCCCACGGTTTCAATAATACTTGTGTTTCTGATTGTAACGTGACAGCACTTCTTCCAAAATGACTTTGTTGATTGTTAATGTGTGCGCCTTTGCAAATCGGACTGCAAATTTACCACAGCATGTTGGTGCCATGTCATGGCACCAAGCCAAGTTTCATTATTTTCATGCATGTTTTGGATTTACACGAATTAAAAAACTAAGTTTCTCAATGTTTCCAACCCAGCCACAACGCCCAGAATTTTGAATTTCATTCCCATTTCTTGCATGGAACCTAGAAATTTACCCGAGGACACACATGTGATTTTTCAACCAACTTTGGTGCACTGGAACATGTGCTTGTATTTCAAATTTGAATTATGCACACAAAGGTGACACGTTCCCTCCCAGAACCACGAGCCTTCTTGAGAGAAGCTCCTATTTGCATGAAGCTTATACCAAAATTTGTTCCTATTCGGCCAATTATTTTTACCACGGCATGGTACTACCATGACATGACACCATGCCAAGTTTCATGATTTTAAAACCAAGTTTCTAAATGTTATCGACCGAGCCACGATGCCCAGATGTTTGAATTTTATTCTCATTTTTTGCATGGGACGTACTCCCTCCTTCCATCTATATAGGGCCTAATTTGTTTTCCAAGACAACCTTTGACTATTGACAAGATTAATAGCACATGAGATGTATACTATGCAAATTATATTATTGGAAGCTCCTTTGACATACAAAATTGAAGGTATGCTTTGTGTAAGTTGCATGTCATATATTATTGCTCTAATGTTTGGTCAAATTTAGCCTCGAAAAACGCATTAGGACCTATATGCATGAGAGGAGTCGACTTCGAGAGAACATGTTTGTTCGAGAGACACCGAGGGATACTACTATATATCGATGGTGCATGTAGGCGGGAATTAAACTAAGGGATGGTCTTATTGGTTTCGGGGATATAGGGGAAGAGTGAGAGGCGGGGGGGGGGGGGGGGGGGGGGGGGGGTAGCTAGAAGGAGATTGTTAAGTGTGAGTGTGTGTTTTACCCATCCAGGCGGAAGTTATGTGCACAAAATAGGAGAACGATTCGATGTGGCGTTAGGATTGAGGGTAATTAACTATGTATGGAGACATAGAGACCTTGAACATGCATGTGTGAGAGGTATACATGTATACGTGGGATGTGTGTGTGTGTGCGCGCGTGCATGATCGAGATAAAAGAAAGAAGACATAAGTCATAAGATCAACGACATGGGAGAGACGGATCTGTATGACAATATGCATGCATGTGAGAATGCATGGAAGAACTCCCGACAATTGAGCATGTGTTTTTGTCTTTAAGAGATATTGGCGTGGGCTGGAGCATGCATCTATGGCGAGCAAAGGGAGTGAGGCGCAACGATTGTGCAAAAGAGACCAACCTATAAATGCATATGTATGGAGAGACATATATAGTGTGGGTGATAGGGAAGAAAGACTCCGTGCAAGAAAGAAATGTTGACGGAGAAACTACAGATAGATACAGAGATGGAGATGCTAGCTAGAGGGACATCCGCTAGTTTGGGTGTTGGAGATGACCGTCGGGTGGTTCAAAGGGTGAAGTTATATATGTGTGTGAGAGGGCACTTGACTGCATGTAGAGAGAAACATATGTAGTGTGCGTGATAGGTATCAAGAGTGAGGGTGAGAAAGAAGGTTGATGGAGAAACAGATAAATAGAAAGATAAAGATGCTAGCTAGTGTGCGTTAGAGATAGGAGTCGAGTGGATCAGAAGGCTGGGTTATGTGTGTGGGTGTGAGAGAGATAGAGAGAGGGTGCGTGTGAGTCACATACAAACTGATATCAGAGAGAAATGAGATCCAGAGAGACGGAGTTTTGTGTTTGCGAGAGAGAAAGATATTTCACTACGAGAGTGATAGCTAGAGAGACATACGAGGGAAAACAAGATATCTCTGGGGAGAGAGGGTGTGTGTGAGCGACATACAAGAGAACAATGGAGAAATATGAGACCCTGGGAGACAGAGTTTGTGTTTGTGTGTGAGAAAGAGATATTGAAGAGGAAGAGTCGTAGGTTCTCATATCTAAGGAGCGAAAGACATCTCTGTATGAGGGGTGTGCGAGTGGCACACATGGGAATAGTAGAGAGAAATGAGACCCCGGGAGACAAAGTTTTGTGTTTGTGTGAGAGAAAGAGATTCCACATGGAGAATCATAGTTAGAGACACATAGCAGGGAGCGAGATATACTTAGAGAGATATAGAGTGATGAAGGTCGAGGGAGAGAGTACCGTCAATGTGTTACGAAGATAAAAGATCACTGTCGACATACAGGTAGCACGAGAGATACCTGAGAGACGATGAACGCGTATAGGTCTAGAGAGATAGTCCTATATAAGCATGAGTGATAGCTATATGAGACGAATATCTGGATTAAAGGGGATTCAAATATTTAAACTGGAGATCACGACATCGATAATATCATAACGCAAATTGGTGTATCAAACATCCATATTCATTTGAATTTGGGCACACGTGTAATGTTATATAGTTTATCAATATTGGTGATCCATAGATTCTTCAATTACAAACAATGCATGGTTTATATGCAATTAATGTCTAAACGGGATTACACTATATGTTGCGTGTGTGAAACACATTATACATGTTTGAGAAGTAAAAAAACCGCATGAAACACACATTAATTGGAGACAGTTAGCGAGGAATGCATACATTGGGTTTCAACATAAAGTGGTTTCAAATATTTGAAAATCCAAATTGATGGATACAACCTTATGAATCTGAGATCATGCCATTTGTAAACCATATTTATGTATAAATGGTGTTGTGCTTTTGAAAGTATATATATAAAAAACTGATGTATATAGAATGTAATTCTAATTGAAAATGGACCCTGCCGAAAAAAATAGAATACAAACGAGATTCCAATTGAGTTGGCATGGTAAACGTGCACTCTGCAAAATTTGAACGAAGCGGGGAAAGTCACAGTAACCGCCCGAAACTAAAATCTGCGAGATGGAAATCACTACTGCCTATCCCTGCCATGCAAAGCCTATATGCTGGATTTCTATAGGTTTTGATAGGGGTAGTTTTGTAATTTCACCCAAATGCGACGTAACCGCCTCTCACCCGGATTCATACACGGTGGGCGCCAAAACACAGTGTGTCCTCGGCTGAAATCGACTCCCTCCCCGATTCATATTCATACACGGTGGGCGCCAAAAACAAACTCTCGTCGGCAAATATTCGGTGTATGCGAGATTACCGTCCTATCCCCAACCGACTAGTGTTGCTGTGATGTAGTAGAAATTTGAAACGGGGGCTAAGTTTTTAAATTTCCTCGCATTTGAGACAAGCGCGCCCTGAATAAATGGTTCCCCCTTCCTCTCTACCTCCCTTTTCCCCATTCATACTCCGTGGGCGCCAAAACACCCTCTCCACCCCACCCTCCTCCGTCCGCCGCCGTCCTCCACCCCATACACCGCCATCCTCCTCCACCATGCCGGAGCCGATACCCCGACACCGTCGTCCATTACAAGATATCAACCTCTCTCATCCACGGATTCGGACCGGGATCCTTGCATCCCGTCCTCTCGCTTCATCCCCGCCGTCGTCCACCTTTCCAGCGCCGCTCCTACGACCGTCTCGTCCACCGCTCCCCGCCGCCACCGTCTACCCTCCTAGATCTGCTTCCACGCCGCCAACAGCCATCGCTACCGCAGCATCGTCAAATTCTCAGCAGACGCGTACACGGCGCCGCACCAGAGGCGGTACTCTTTCGTATCTGCTCAACTTATTTATCGCAGCAAGAAAAAAGATCGCCACTGCTTTACTCTGATTTCTTGTCTTAGTTGCGAAGTCGCCTTTGTCCGGTTTGCACCTTCAGATCCGCCATGGCACACTCAACACCATACTCGCAATGCTTATGGTTTTACCCTTTTATATTCCACACTAGTTAAATCACGGGTAGACTAAATTTCAAAATTGGGCCAGTCGATTTTTCAGAGCTCGTCGGAGTTCGCTGGTGCGATCGAAGGGGCTCGTGTGGTTGTGGGGCCTCGCCAAACGAAGAAAACTCGACACAGGTGGGGGTTGGGGTGGGGTGGGGGTGGGGGTGGCGGAGGAACACAGGCGGTGGGGGCCGGCGGCTCGTGCGGTGTTCTGTATGGGAAGAATCAGAGACGAGGAAGAAGATGGGTTAGGAGACATAGGATATTCATCCAATCGCCTGAAATGGTCGAGAGACAGCTAGGAGTTGCATTCTTAATGCGCTCTGGTTCATCATGTGTGGGCACTGCGCAACCAACATTTTATTATCCAAAATCTGCTTGCTCTTCTTTACCATGTTCCTCTTCCGTTCTTCTTTAATATGTACACTCTCCGTTCTTAAATACAAGTCTTTGTATAGATTCCACCATGGACTACATATGGAGCAAAATGAGTGAATATACATTCTAAAATGTACCTGGATACATTTGTATGTGATCCATAGTGGAAATCTCTACCAAGAATTATATTTTGGAACGGAGAGAGTATGATAGTAGTACAGTATGTTCCTTGTACTGAAGATGAGCAGGGACATTTGTAGTGTAGAGGTCTATACGGTCGGTTGTGATGGACACTTTGAGCCTCTTTGATTCGTAGGATCTTGTAAACATAGGAATAGGATTTGTAGTGTCCTGCCCACTTAAATCCTATAAGAATAGCAAGGAAATGCGGGGAGCTGTGTCGCCTTTGAGATTTACACTGATATTAACAGTACCGCACCTTCACTTGAAGAGAGCTGGTATCCGAAGCCTTTCTAGCCGTACCGGCAATACTAGCACATATATTCCAGCAAGTTCCACTTTGCTGATTTTACTCTGATGCTTAAGATTTTCCCGTTATATCTACACTATGATCTATGTAGCTGCTTTGTGTCGCACTAGCAGCAGTCCACTCTTGAAGCTAAACACTTCAATGACTTACAAAATTGGCACCAAGGCATTGAGTGCCATTCTGGATGCAATGAAACTCATATGCTCCCCACCTGTTGATTCTTGTTCAGAATATGATCCTAATGACTATTCTAACCTCGAGGAGTCAAAGGCAGATGGCATGTCCTGTTCACCCATCAAGGTGACTGTTCTAATTTGGCAATGTTTTATTGATTGTGGGTTTCTTGCATATGTTGTCTTGCATTTCTTCTACTTTGTTGCACCGCCATCTGCTTAGTTTACTCATCATATATGTCGAGATGCCATGCCCATCCATTATCAATACATATTCCATCTATCATCATACCATGTTTTTCCACTCAAATGTTGTTCTTGTGCATCAGACATCAAAAAGGAAGAGGGTGATTGCCGAACCTGAAGGAGCACCAGCAAAGTCCTCGAAAAACATGGTGGTGCTGGAGAAATCAGACAGCACCCCACGTATATTGGCTGTACAACCAGTGGAACAAAACATAGGACCGACTCCAGCAGACTGTACCCATACTTCACTGGCCACACCACTAGCCCCACTACACATGACCTGCACTCCAGCAAAAGGTATACCGATTTCATTTGCCATAGCACTAGTTGTACCATAGAAAAATCCCACTCCAGCAAAAAGTACAGCAAGTCCACTGGCCGAAGACCTATCCCAACTGCAGAGACGGCCAATTCCTGTAGGTTGGAACCCCATTCCATTTATTCCCAGTTTACAACAAAATACTTTCAATGTTGTTAGGGACTAAGTGCATATATTCCCATCATGGGAAGATTATTGTGAAGACAAACACCATTTTCACATCTTCCTGTCCAACTTACGTGTAAGTGCTATTATTCATGGTTATTATTTTCCTGTTTTCTGCTGATTGAACACATGAATGATTTACATTACATGGTTGTAACTAGGCGAGGGTCAATCTGGATAGTCATGACGAGCAAAGCTTGCTTGTGCTTTTCAAGGAAGCATTGCAGCAGTATCGGTGTTACCTGAGGAAATCACACTTTGATGGCAAGTATATAAAAGAATTTCCGGTGAAGTCTCCTGTGCTAAATTTAGAAGACATTGAAAGGAAAATCCTTTTTATGCACTGGTCTCGTTCCCAGGATGAGGTACTGTCTATGAAATCACATGACAATTTGAACTTCTATGCCTTACGGATCTTTTTTGCAGGAAATCTACTCGAAGAAGAATTCCGCTTTGACATGAACGACAGGATATCGCAAATATGTTGCCCGCTGCTTTGCTCTTGTTAGTACCTGTTGTCCTATATTACTGTACTTGCATACATACCTGGTTCATTATGTGACAGCAGTATGCATGATAGCTTGCTTATCAATTGTTCGCTCCAAATTATCTGATCTGTATGAATGGTTACATTAGTGTAGAATATATCCAATGCCAATGTTTTTTTAGCTCTGCATTGTTCTTGTAAGTACATGCTGTCCTTTATCAGTGTACTTATAATGACAGGTAGTTGTTCATGTACCATCACTATGCAGCTTATTGTCCTTTGCCCTCCATTTTCTACACATCAGATCTATATTTACTCTTACCATAAGGTTGGTACTGAAGAAGTTTAGCTGTGCATTGCTCTTGGCTGTACCTTTTGCCTGTATTGCTGCACTTACATTTATAGCTACTTGGTTATGTAGCATCACTCTTCATCTTATCTTAAATATTCTTCATTTTTTCGTATATTATCACATCTATATTTACTCTTAACAAAATGTAGAATAAAGGCAATGCTTTTGAAGAAGATTCTATGGTAAACTTCTTGAATTCCCCCCCCCCATCAGCATGGGCAAGGCCTTTATAGAGCCTGTCTTCACCAATAATGTAAGTTTGTCCATGTCAAGCCTTCAAACTTTGTTGTATATATTTGGTTAGGCATGACTGCAACAACTGTTTATTTTTGGTGTTTGCATCAAATTGCTTGTTTAAAGTTTATTATGTAGTTCATAAACAAAAGTTTGTCCTTTCTCAATTTAAGTTTTCAGTTGTACAACCAACTTCCTTCTTCATACCATGTAAATTAAACTATACAGAGCAAGTGATCTTCTTTTGCACTGCATGTATGCTTCTGTTCTTCACCCGTAATCCAGTGGTGTGGTGAACCTACCCACTACAGCACAATGTCATATTCTGCAATGTCTTAACTATGAACAATGTCATATCATTCTACTATTATTTAAACCGTCTCTTTATTTTCCAATCTGAAATGGTATAAATTGACAGCACACTAACCATTGATACTTATGAGTTCTTGATCTGTAATCCAGTGGTGTCGTGAAGCTGCCAACTCCTTCACAATGTCATTTCCTGCCATGTCTTGACCTGAACAATACCATATTGTGTTAATGCAAATTTAAACTGTGTCACTTTATTCGTCAGTAAGAAATGTGATGAATTGTTAGCACTGATACTTTTTTGTGCAAAACCTGTCATCTGTCTGCTTGTTTATCTTTCAGAGTGAGGAAGATATAAGTGTTGAACAAGCACAGTCTCATCATCTTGCTCAGCTGCTTGCGCTGCAGCTCCCCAGCAGGGCTAACCTTTCTTGAACTCTATTGAAGTGCTGTCGGTTGTGTATATTATTTTGTCGGCGTGTTTATTTGCACTGGTGGCGATCTTTGATGCGCAGTGTATGTAATCTGTTGTCTGCTTGTGCTTTATTATCATAGTGGCAAACTTTGATGCCCAGTGGATGTAATATGCCGTAATTTCTTTATTGTATAGTATAGGTTTTTTTCTTATTCACGACGCTGCAGTTATTTTACTGGATATATACCCTGTCTTCGCAGTAAACCGGCCAAAATGTAAAAATACGGTACATAATCGGGCCGTCATGCAATCACGATGTAGGTTGGGCCTGAAACGTGCCGATCAGCTCACGGGCCGACAGCAGCTCGAAATGAACCCCGGCCCATGATTGTGCGAATCAAATCACGGGCTTTTAACAGGCCGAAAAATTGTCTCGGTCCTTGTTTGGCCCAATCAGATATTGGCTGCGAGCAGGTTGGATGCAAACCGGGCCATAGTTAGGCCCAACTATATGACGGGCTTTTAATAGGCTAAAATTAATATAGGGCCAAAATGTTAAACGGGCCCTTAACAGGCCAAAACTAATATCAGGCCGAATTACTAAGTGGGCCTTTAGCAAGTGGGCCCAAAAGCATAATGTCCAGTTGACGGGCCGAATCTGATATGGGCCATAATTAGGCCCAAAACCTCTTAAAGGGCCAGACCTGATCTAGGCCGTAATTTGGCCCAGAACATGGTAGGCTTTTAACGGGCCGGATCTCATATGGGCCACTATTAGGCCCAGAGCGTGGCAGGCCATTAATAGACCGAATCAAATATGGGCCGGCATTTGGCCCAAAACATGGCAGCCAGTTAACGGGCCGGCCTACTAGGGTCCTCAAAATCTTATGGGCCTACAGCTGGGCCGGCCCATTAATGTTGGCGAAATCTCGTGGGCCTTTAGCTGGGCCGGCCCATTATGATCCGCAAGAATTTTATGGGCCTTTACCTGGGCTGGCCTATTATGGCACATGAAAATCTTCTGGGCCTTTACCTGGGTCGGCCCATTATGGCCCGTGAAATCTTGTGGGCCTTTAGCTGGGCCAGCCCATTATAGTCCGCAAAATCTCGTGGGCCTTTAGCTGGGCCGGCCCATTATGGTCCGCAAAATCTTGTGGGCCTTTAGTTGGGCCGGCCCATTTAAACTTGTTGGGTCGTGCCACGTGTCGACGTATCATATGCGCCTTCTGTCCAGTGAGTGGATGACATTTGTCCCGACGATGAGCTGACATGTGTTTCCTCTAGCCAATGATGATTTTACACATGGAAAATCCCCATTGGCCGGGGCTGTTAACGGGTTATCGGATCCAAAACCCGACCCGATAGCTTAACAGCGTTCCGTTCCGGTGGATGCCACGTGTCGGTCACCCTTGACGAAAGCACTTCTGTGACGCGTGATTTATCGTCATGGAAGTGGACACTTCCGTGATGATAATTTTGGTAATGTCATGGAACACTTCTACGACAGCACAGGTATGACTATCTTGATTCTGTCATAAATTTGTCATGGATGTACATGCATGACAAAAAAAGCGACCTACTGTGACAAACATGTATCATCACGGAAGTGTATTTTTTTGTAGTGCATGTAGGTGTTGAAGATGTAGATGCTCAATGTTGATGTAGATCATTCGGAGCAATCCATTGGAGTGAGTTGCACTTTCAATACCTACACAGGTTAGTCCCACAAGGAACAAACAAGGATATCCATAGACATAGAGTGATGTTCACATAAGATGATGTCCATGAAAGCATTAGGTTACCATGTCCCTTGTCTTACCAACAAGAGGGTATGTGACTCCTAGAACTAGGGCAAGATGTGGAAGTTGTTTGCACATGTCCTAGCCAAAAGATATGAGTGAAGTATGTTGGCGGAGTCACCCTCAAGAACTCTCTAGTTCTTCTTCTTCGGGATCCACATCATCTTGAAGGGAATCCTTGGAGTTGTAGTCGTACTTGATGTAGTAGAACTTGATGTAGACTTGGGAACCCACTTGACCAAGGCCTTGGGAGCTTTTTCAAATGCATCAATCTCCTCTTGAAGCTTGTCCTTCCCTTTTAGCTTGTGGTCTTGTGGTGGAAGATCATCTTGAGCTTGTGTCCCTTGGAAATAAGTAGGATCATACTTCTCTTTTTGAGGAACAAACTTTGTCTTGGGGTATTGATCTTCTTCCCATTCAACTCCATTGGTATTGGACTTCCGTTCAAAACCAATTCCTTGATTCTTCCGGTGTCTTCTTGGCTTGCGTACAATTTCCTCAAATTGCTTACTTCCGGCAAGGCTCTTGTAAACACCTTTCTCTATAATTCCCTTCAATAAGCTATTTTCTTGCTCAAGTGTAACTTGGCTAAGAGAATCATTAGTGGAATCAAGAGAACTACTAGAAGTAACACCATTGGATTTAACATGATTATTGTTACTACTAGATGAAGAATCTTTCTTACTCTTATTGCTAGATTTAACTTGTGGCATGTAAGTAGACAAGAGTAAACACTTGGAAATGTAAGAAGAACTTTTCTTGCGAAGATCATCATTGATTGCTTTTAAGAACCCATGCTCTTGCTCAAAGTTGAGCTTTTCGAATCGTAACTTCTCATGAGTCTTTAAAAGCTCTCGATGATTTTCCAAGGTAGTTTCATGAGCTAACTTAAGAGTGTTTAGTTCTTTAGTTAGATGGTCAATCTCCTTCTTATCATCGTCATTCGTTTTATCTTGATTAGCATGATTAATAGCAAGTTCATCAAAGTTTTCATAACTAGAGTTGTCAACAAGTAAATCATCATATCCTAGAAAATCATCTTCATCACTATTGAAATAAACATATCCCGAGTGTGATACCTTTGGGCCTTTAGCCATGAAGCATCTTCCAATTCCTTCATTTGGTTAGTCAAATATGTCGTAGGAGTTGGTTGACACAAGTGCTAGACCGGAAACACCTTCATCTTGAGTATATTCGGAGTTGGAGTGATAACTTCTCTCGGAGTGATTGTCGGAGTCGGAGCCGGATACCCATTCACTAACATGGGCTTGATGTCTTCGTTTCGTGTAGCTCCTTGATGATTTGTCCTTCCTTCCTGAATCCTTGCTTCTCCTTGATTTCCTTCGTTCATAACGGTCATCTCTACTCCTTCTCTCTCTTGGCGGTGATTCTTCTCTTCTACTTTTCCTTTTGGGAGAATCTTCTCTTATTTTGTAGGGAGCCGTACACTCATTGGAGTAGTGTCCGGGTCTTCCACAATGGTAGCAATTTTGTTCATGACTTGAAGATCTTTTGTCATTGTAGGACCTTGACTTGGAACTTCTTTCCTTGCTTCTACTCTTGTAGAACTTGTTGAAGTTCTTCACCATTAGGCTCAATTCTTCATTGAAGGTTTGTTTCTCACTTGATGATGTGGGAGCATCACATGAGGCTTTGTAAGCACCACTTAACTTGTTGTGAAGCTCTTCCTTATCCTTGAGTGACATCTCATGAGCAACAATTCTTCCAATGACTTCTGTTGGCTTGAGATCTTTGTAATTGGGCATCATTTGAATCAATATACACACGGTATCATATTTTCCATCCATGGATCTTAGGATCTTCTTGATGATGAATCTATCGGTCATCTCTTCACTTCCTAAGCCAGCAATCTCATTTGTGATGAGAGCAAGCCTAGAGTACATTTCAGCGACACCTTCACCATCCTTCATTTTTGTAGCGACCTGACCTCAAACGGTCAAGTCTCTGTGCTTCAGTGTCATCCCTGGATTGGTAATGCTGACACAAATAGTACTCGAAGGATTTATAACAGAGTAGCAATCACACACTTATTACATCGAATGTCTCAAAAGAGAACTTATTACAATAAATATGGCTTAAGGCCATCTAATATGATAACAGCGGAAGGCTTGGAAGACAAAGTGAGTCCATCAACTCCAACGGCATAGCTGAGCTGCACGGCAACGACCTAACGAACCTTACTCCTCGTCGGAAAAGTCTGCAACATAATACACTGCAGCCCGAAAACGGGCCAGCACATGAAATATGCTGGCAATATAACACAGTAAAGCAAGAACAGAAATAATGCTATCACTATATGCATATTTGGCTGGTGGAAAGCTCTACAGATAAAGTTTTTGCGAAAAGCCAATTTTTCCCTACAACAAAGGAATAGATTTTGTTTAACTATCATGGTAGTTGAAACATTATTGAGAAGGTTCCTCCAACTCAATCCCAATTTAAAAAGTAATTATCAACCCAACAATATTAATTTAGAGTGTTGAGATACATATGATAATCCAAGTACTAGATACGCAAGGTGTCCATAACCGGGGACACGGCAAACCACGATTAGTTTGTACACTCTGCAGAGGTTTGTACACTTTTCCCCACAAGACTCGACCTCCTCCGTTGGATTTCTCGCACTACATGGTGTTTGAGAAACAGATGACCGAGACACAGTCTTTCAGAAGCATTAACTCACTACTCCGAATAGACTATACCACCTACAACCTACTACCTGTTAGTCTACCTCTTCAAGAGCTTCACACAACTTATTCAACTATGCTAGAGCCCATAATAGCTTGTGGTTGCACATAGAAGTTTCTAGCATGAAATATCTTAGTTCCCTTTGAGCCTAGGTGGCGGACCTTAGGATTATCACACGGGTACTCCGGGATATCCTAGGACAACACTGGATTCTCTAGGTGCCCGACAAGCAATCCACCCAGATGTGTATTAAAGTTGCCACCTTAGGTTGAACGATTAATTAACAATCTCACATATTTCATGGTTTCACTCAAACCCAATCCACGTCTACGAGCATAGCATAGCAATATAAGCAATACGTAGAAGTAACTCCCAAGGGTTTTAATAACAGGGCAATAGGTTCTACCTCATCAACTACTTCCCAATCCCATATTTTATCAAGTCCTAATCATGCAATGTTTGAGGGTTGAAACTAATGCATAAAAACTGGGTGATAAAGGGATATGATCAAAGTGTTACTTGCCTCGCTGATGATCCGTAAAACCTAGAGACTCGATGTAGCACGCTTCGCACTCCGGGTACTCTATCGCAATCAAACAAGCATACAAAATAAGCAATCAAACAAGGTCACGAGTAAAACTCAAATAAGAGATCTAACCAGAAAGTTCAACTTAAGAACTCCGGTTTGCAAAAAGAATCAAATCAAACAGAGCAACGAAACTCAAACTGCAAAAGAAACAAGATCCGATTACTAATCTGGACTAAAGTCAAATTTTAAATTATCAAAATCTTGTTCAACTTGGTTAAATGGAAATAGGGTTTCGAGACGAAAATCTAGGCGCTTGAATCGCCTGATTCCGATAAACGAGCGAAAAGTTATAGTAAAACGAAAATCGGATCAGAAATCGCGATCGAAAATAATCGCGGAGAATCCGAGAAAAAGAAAAACTGACGAAAAGGCTAATGAACGAACATTCGCTGTCTGTGGTTAAATGGTGAAAACCGTTCGTTAAAACAAACGTAAAAATGGGTGTTCGCTAAATAACTAAACCGAAAATAAACCGAACCGGGTCTAATAATAAAAAAACGGATCTAGGGTTTCGAAAAAAAAACCACACGGTTTTCTCATGAAAACCGAGGCGGCTACCTCGTGTCCGGCAAGGTCCGGAGACTCCGGCGCGGCGGCGGCAGCGGCGGGCGGCTAGGGTTAGGGTTTCGGGGCGAGGTGAGGCTGAGGGCCGGCCCGAGGTCTCCTAGCCGGGTACGGCCCGAAGTAAGTTTGACTTTTTTTTAAATAATTCCGACGTGCAGAAAAAGAAAGAGAAGAAATACTAAACAGACTCCAAAAATTCCGAAATAAATTTTCCCCGTCCTCTAAAAATAAGCCGGACAAGGTGAACATTTATTTGGGCCTAATATGCAATTTTGAAAAACGCACATTTTTCCTAATTCAAATAAAATAGAGATAAAACTACGAATAAAAATCTTATTTGATTTTAATATTAAATCTTCGATATTTCTCTATTTTGAGGAAGTCATTTTATCCTCTCTCTTTTATTTTTATAAAAGAAATAGTCGAAGAGAAAATAATTAAAATCAAACGATCCTCTTTCCAAAATTCAAGAAAACTCGAATATGAAAATAATGAAATCCCCAACTCTCTCCATAGGTCCTTGAGTTGCGTAGAATTTCTAGGATCAAGAAAAAATGCAATAAAATATGATATGCAATGATGATCTAATGTATAACATTCCAAATTGAAAAATTGGGATGTTACAAACCTACCCCCCTTGAGATGAATCTCACCCTCGAGATTCGGGTCGGCTAGAAAATAGGTGTGGGTGGTCTTTGCGAAGATCATCTTCTCGTTCCCAGGTGGCTTCGTCCTCGGTATGGTGGCTCCACTGAACTTTGCAAAACTTAATAACCTTGCTGCGGGTAACTCGGCTAGCAAACTCGAGGAACCTGATTGGCTTCTCCTCATAGGTCAAATCATTGTCCAACTGAATCGCTTCCAGCGGTACTGTATCTCTCAGAGGAATGTCGGCCATCTCTGCATGTCACTTCTTCAACTGAGAAACGTGGAACACATCGTGAACTCCTGACAATCCTTCGGGAAATTCCAACTTATAAGCAACTTCTCCCATATGTTCCAAAACTCTGTATGGTCCCACAAAGCGTGGCGCTAACTTTCCCTTAACTCCAAAATGCTTAACTCCTCGGAGTGGTGATACCCGAAGATACACTCTGTCTCCGATTTCATAGACTACCTCCCTGTGTTTTGAATCTGCATAACTCTTCTGTCGGGACTGAGCTACCTTCAGTCTATCTCTAATCAATTTAACCTTCTCTTCTGATTTCTTAATCAAATCTGGTCCAAATAACTGACGGTGTCCAACTTCATCCCACAACAACGGTGTCCTGCACCTCCTTCCGTACAAAGCTCCGAAAGGTGCCATCTTCAAACTGGCCTGGTAACTGTTGTTGTATGAGAACTCTGTGTAGGGCAAGTTGTCATCCCAACTAGATCCATAATCTAGTGCACAAGCTCTCAACATATCCTCCAGAATCTGCTTGACTCTCTCGGTCTGTCCATCTGTTTGCGGGTGAAAAGCTATACTAAACTCCAGTCTGATTCCCAAGGTTTCATGCAACTGATTCCTAAACTTTGAGGTAAACTGGGTTCCCCTATCTGATACAATTGTTCTCGGAACTCCATGCAAACATACGATCCTGTTCATGTATATCTTTGCCAACTTGGCGCTTGTATAGGTAGTTTTCACTGGGATAAAGTGAGCTACTTTGGTCAAGCGATCAACTACTATCCATATAGAATCATATCCTAATTTGGTCCTGGGAAATCCGGTGATGAAATATATGCCAAGATTATCCCACTTCCATTCGGGTATCGACATAGGTTGTAACAATCCGGCTGGCTTTTGATGTTCAACCTTCACTCTTTGACATACATCACATACGGCTACATAGTCGGCAATATCCTTCTTCATACCAGTCCACCAGAAACGTTCCTTTAAATCCACATACATCTTGGTGTTTCCGGGGTGTATCGAGTATGGTGAGTCATGAGCCTCCTAAAGTATTAACTTCCTGATCTCTGTGTTATTGGGCACATAAACACGGTCCTCAAACCACAAGGTGTCATGTTCATCCTCACGAAAACCTTTGGCCTTTCCCTTGCTCATTCTCTCTTTTATATCGGCGATCTCTTTGTCACCCTTCTGAGCTTCTCTAATCTTTCCTAACATTGTAGACTGAACTTCCATTGTTGAAACAAAACCTCTAGGGACAATCTCCAATCGAAGTTCCCTGAGATCCTCTGCCAACTCCTTTGGCAATCGTGCGCTTATGAGTGTGTTGGCATAACTCTTCCTGCTCAAAGCATCGGCTACAATGTTGGCCTTGCCTGGATGATAGTGAAGCTTCATGTCATAATCCTTTATAAGCTCCAACCATCTCCTCTGCCTAAGGTTCAGCTCCTTCTTTGTGAAAATGTACTTCAAACTCTTATGGTCAGTGTATACATCGCAATAGTTTCCAATAAGATAGTGTCTCCAAGTCTTCAACGCATGCACTACGGCAGCCAACACCAAGTCATGCATGGCATAATTTAACTCATGCAGTTTCAGTTGTCGCGAGGCATACAAAACAACTCTTCCATCCTGCATTAGTACTCCTCCAAGTTCTAAGCGAGAGGCGTCACAATACACATGGAAATCCTTGCGTATGTCCGGCAGAATTAGTACTGGGGCTGTAGTCAGACGTTTCTTTAACTCCTGAAAACTCGCTTCACATTCTTCCGTCCATTTAAATTTGATATCCTTCTTCAATAGCTCTGTCATTGGCTTCGCAATCTTGGAAAAATTCTCAATAAATCTCCGGTAGTATCCTGCGAGTCTAAGAAAACTGTGGATCTCGCTAACTGAAGTGGGTGCCAACCATTCAGTGACTGATTGTACCTTGGTGGGGTCTACGGTTATACCTTCTCCTGATATAACATGTCCAAGGAATCCAACTTCTTTCAACCAAAACTCACATTTGTTGAACTTGGCATACAACTGATGTTCCCTGAGTTTCTCGAGAACTAAACACAAATGTTTTTTGTGCTCCTCTTCATTCTTCGAGTATACCATTATATCATCAATGAACACCACAAAAAACTTATCCAAATATTCCATGAACACCTTGTTCATCATGCTCATGAAATAGGTGGGGCGTTAGTCAGTCCAAATGACATGACCGTATACTCATATAACCCGTACCTTGTGGTAAATGCGGTTTTAGGTATATCTTTTTCCTGGATCTTCAGCTGGTGATATCCTGATCGCAGATCGATCTTCGAGAACACCTTAGCTCCTTGCAACTGGTCAAGCAAATCATTGATCATCGGCAGTGGGTATTTGTTCTTGATCGTTACCTCATTCAATGCACGATAATCAACAACCATCCTTAGAGACTTATCCTTCTTCTCAACCAAAAACACTGGGGCTCCCCATGGTGATGAACTTCGTTGGATGTAACCTTTCTCCAATAACTCCTTGATCTGCTTCTTAATCTCCTCCAGATCATTTGCGGGCATCCGGTAGGGTCTCTTTGATATTGGCCCGGTACCTGGCAATAGCTCTATAAAAAACTCGATGTCTCGATCTGGTGTCATGCCTGGTAACTCCTTTGGAAAAACATCTGGGTAATCCTTTACTACAGGCACTTCCTCCTGAACAACTCCCATGAGGGTATTTTCTTGGCTCCTCATAGGCGCATGTCCAGATACATACTTGATCCTTTTTCCCTCCGGGGTGGTGAGACAAATTGATTTACTAGCACAGTCAATGCTTCCTCCATACTTTGACATCCAGTCCATGCCTAATATCACATCCAATCCTTGTGACTCCAAAATTATTAGGTCGGACGGAAAAACATGGCTACTAATGGTTAGGGGTATCTGGTCGCACCATCGGCTGGCCATATATTCTGCTCCAGGTGAACTTACTAACAGAGGGGTCCTAAGGGTTTAGGTTGGTAGTATAAACTTATCCACGAATCCCCTTGATATGTATGAATGCGATGCACCAGTATCAAAAAGAACAAGGGCGGTAAAAGATTTAACCAAAAACTTGCCGATAACTGCGTCTGGCTGCCCTTCAACCTCCTCCACGTTAACGTGGTTCACTTTTCCTTTGTTGAATGGATTAGGCTTCTTCCCAGCGCTCCCATTACCGTTTCCATTCTTCGCTTCAGAGCACTCTGTGGCATAGTGTCCAGTCTTCCCACACTTGAAGCAAGTAATGTGAATTAGGTCTCTCTTGGCGGGTGTGGCTGGATTGGAGCGGGTCTGATTGTTGCTTGTTCCGTTCCCAGTCCCATTCTTGGAACCATTGTGGTTATGCGAACTTCCTCCATTATGACTATGACCTCCATGGTTATGAACAAGTCCTCTCGAGTTTGGGGTTAGACGAGGCTTCGGCTGAGCTCCTAAGTTGTACCTTCCTTGTCCATACTTCCTTTTGCGGCTCTCAACTTGCTGCTGCTTCCCTTCAATCATAAGGGCCTTGTCTACCAACTCCTGGTAGTTGTTAAATGTTGCCACCATCAACTGCATGCTCATCTCATCGTTCAGCCCTTCCATAAACTTATCCTGCTTCGCGGCATCTGAGGCCACATTGTCAGGGGCATAACGAGACAACTTGCTAAATTCATCCACGTACTGCCCCACAGTGCGGTTCCCTTAGCGCAAGTTGCGAAACTCACGCTTCTTCATGCTTATAGCTCCCGCTGAGACATGGGCGGTGTGGAATGCTTGCTGAAACTGATCCCATGTAACAGTGGCTATAGGATAGGTGACTATGTAATTCTCCCACCATGAGGCTGCTGGTCCATCCAACTGATGTGCGGCAAAACGCACCTTCTCAGCATCTGTACATCCTGCAGTGGTTACCTCCCTTCCAATCCTGCAGAGCCAATCATATGCCACTATCGGCTCCGTGCTGCTGGAAAACACCGGCGGCTGCAACCTCAGAAAGCGGGCTAAGTTGTCAACTGGTGGTGGGTTGTTGTTGTTGTTGCTGCCCTGGTTCTGAACTAACAACTGCATTAGTGTATTGTGCTGCTGGATCAACTGAGTGAGCTCCGGTGGGAAAGTAAATCCGGGATCACGTCTCGGAGGCATATGAGGGTTTAGAGGGAAGAGAATAGAATAGAATGAGGTCTAGTGAGAAAAACACTACCCATATGCACATGAGACAAACACAATCATATCACTCAATCAATCAAGCAAGGCATACAATCGATCTAACTATCGTTACAAAAGTGCTCAGACTATACTATATACATGGTGGAATACTACCACTGATGTGGTGGTCTACTAGAAATACTGATCGGTCGAAGACTCCATGATGTCTGCTCCAGCTTCGTCTTCCTAGTCATCATCGCTATCGTCGGGGTCCGTGTCGGTGTCGTCGATGATGATGTAGTCCTCAGAACGAATCTCCTTGGATTCACCGTCTTCTCCTCCTAGCGTGGGGTCTCCCATGAATACTCCTAGCTTCTTTTCCAGATCGTCGTTCTTCTCCACTAGTACGACAATTTCCTCCGCATAATCTTCGCGAGTAGCCTTGAGTTTTTCCTCCAGTTCCGTGATCCTTGTCATTTCCTTCTTCAGATCTATCATGCCTGCGCACATCTGGTTCTCCTGGCGACGAATGTGCTGGTTTAACTCCTGGTTGAAAGCTTCGAATAATCTATCCTTCCTGGTGCTGATCATCTCCAATTGCTCATCTCGGCGCCCACAAATCTGGTAGATAGTATCCTTAAGCTCCTTATGGTAAACTTCTCCAATATGTCCCATGGTGATGTGAGCTGCCATACTCTTTCCTAGACTCCAGGTTGGTGCATCAAAGGAAAACTCTATGGGTTTGGTGACTGGCGCGAATGCCCTTCCTGGAACTTGAACTTGAATCATCCGTGGCCCCTCTTCTGGTAAAGTGGCATTGTATGTCCCGGTGAAACTTGGTATTCCAATGTTCAGGTACTTAGTGACTTCCTTCAAGTGTCGTCCAAAAGGTGCTTCTTCATCCGGTTGTGCAAACTTGTTCCTTGCGTCCGCCATCCTAAAGAGTAGAAAATGGAGAGGACTCGGAAATGAGAAGAGAGTGGTGATCTAGGGATTTAGCTTAGTGTTCGTGTCCTACACTTAGCGTGTGCTCTGATATCATCCTGTAGCGACCCGACCTCAAACAGTCAAGTCTCTGTGCTTCAGTGTCATCCCTGGATCGGTAATGCTGACACACACAGTACTCGAAGGATTTATAACAGAGTAGCAGTCACACACTTATTACATCGAATGTCTCAAAAGAGAACTTATTACAATAAATATGGCTTAAGGCCATCTAATACGATAACAGCCGAAGGCTTGGAAGATAAAGTGAGTCCATCAACTCCAACAGCATAGCTGAGCTGCACGGCAACGACCTAACAAACCTTACTCCTCGTCTGAAAAGTCTGCAACATAATACGTTGTATACCAAAAACGGGTCAGCACATGGAATATGCTGGCAATATAACACAATAGAGCAAGAACAAAAATAATGCTATCACTATATGCATATTTGGCTGGTGGAAAGCTCTACAGTTAAAGTTTTTGCGAAAAGCCAATTTTTTCCTACAACAAAGGAATATATTTTATTTAACTATCATGGTAGTTGAAACATCATAGAGAAGGTTCCTCCAACTCAATCCCAATTTAAAAAGTAATTATCAACCCAACAATATTAATTTAGAGTGATGACATACATATGATAATCGAAGTACTAGATACTCAAGATGTCCATAACCGGGGACACAACTAACCATGATTAGTTTGTACACTCTGCAGACGTTTGTGCACTTTTCCCCACAAGACTCGACCTACTCCGTTGGATTTCTCGCACTACATGGTGTTTGAGAAACAGATGACCGAGACACAGTCTTTCAGAAGTATTAACTCTCTACTCCAGATAGACTATACCAACAACAACCCACTACCTGCTAGTCAACCTCTTCAAGAGCTTCATGCAACTTACTCAACTATGATAGAGCCCATAATAGCTTGTGGCTGCACATGGAAGTTTCTAGCATGAAATATCTCAGTTCCCTTTGAGCCTAGGTGGCAGACCATAGGATTATCACACGGGTACTCCGGGATATCCTAGGACAACACTGGATTCTCTAGGTGCCCGACAAGCAATCCACCCAGATGTGTATTGAAGTTGCCACCTTAAGTTGAACCATTAATTAACAATCTCACATCTGTCATGGTTTCACTCAAACCCAATCCACGTCTACGAGCATAGCATAGAAATATATGCAATACGTAGAAGTAACTCCCAAGGGTTTGATAATAACAGGGTAATAGGTTCTACCTCATCAACAACTTCCCAATCCCACATGTTATCAAGTCCTAATCATGCAATGTTTGAGGGTTGAAACTAATGCATAAAAACTGGGTGATAAAGGGATATGATCAAAGTGTTACTTGCCTTGCTGATGATCCGCAAAACTTAGAGACTCGATGTAGCACGCTTCGCACTACGGGTACTCTATCGCAATCAAACAAGCATACAATAAGCAATCAAACAAGGGCACGAGTAAAACTCAAATAAAAGATCTAACCAGAAAG
Organism: Triticum urartu; assembly: GCF_003073215.2. Taxonomy (NCBI): domain Eukaryota; kingdom Viridiplantae; phylum Streptophyta; class Magnoliopsida; order Poales; family Poaceae; genus Triticum; species Triticum urartu. Next base: position 86,690,579 of record NC_053027.1, read on the forward strand.
TTCAACTTAAGAACTCCGGTTTGCAAAAAGAATCAAATCAAACGGAGCAACGAAACTCAAACTGCGAAAGAAACAAGATCCGCTTACTAATATGGACTAAAGTCAAATTTTACTGTATCAAAATCTTGTTCAAGTTGGTTAAACGGAAAGAGGGTTTTGAGACAAAACTCCAGGCGCTTGAATCGCCTGATTCCGATAAACGAGCGAAAAGTCATACTAAAACGAAAATCGGGTAAGAAATTCCGATCGAAAATAATCACGGAAAATCCGAGAAAAAGAAAAACTGTAGAACAGGCTAACAAACGAACGTTTGCTATCTGCAGTTAAACGGTGAAAACCGTTTGTTAAAACGAACGTAAAAACGGGCATTCGCTAAATAACTAAACCGAAAATAAACCGAATCGGATCTAATAATAAAAAAACGGATCTAGGGTTTTGAAAAAAAACCAAATGGTTTTCTCACGAAAACCGTGGCGGCTACCTCATGTCCAGCGGGTCCGGCGAGGTCCGGCGACTCCGGCGCGGCGGTGGCGTGGGTGGCGGCAGCAGCGGGCGGCTAGGGTTAGGGTTTCGGGGCGAGATGAGGCTGGGCTGGCTCGGGTGCGGCTAATATGAGGGCTGGCCCGAGGTCTCCTGGCCGGGTACGGCCCGAAGTCGGTTTGACTTTTTTTAAAATAATTCCGATGTGAAGAAAAAGAAAGAGAAGAAATACTAAACGGATTCCAAAAATTCCGAAATAAATTTTCCTCGTCCTCTAAACATAAGCCGGACAAGGTGAACATTTATTTGGGCCTAAAATGCAATTTTGAAAAACATATATTTTTCCTAATTCAAATAAAATAGCGATAAAACTCTGAATACAAATCTTATTTGATTTTAATATTAAATCTTCGACATTTTTCTATTTTGAGGAAGTCATTTTATCCTCTCTCTTTTATTTTTATAAAAGAAATAGTCGAAGAGAAAATAATTAAAATCAAACGATCCTCTTTCCAAAATTCGAGAAAACTCGAATATGAAAATAATGAAATCCCCAACTCTCTCCGTAGGTCCTTGAGTTGCGTAGAATTTCTAGGATCAAGCCAAAAATGTAATAAAATATGATATGTAATGATGATCTAATGTATAACAATCCAAATTGAAAATTTGGGATGTTACAATTTTGAACTTGTCAAGTTGACTTTAAAGCACATCGAATTTGGATTCCTTAACGAAGTCGGTACCTTCGTGCATATCAGTCAAAGTATCCCAAATTTCCTTTGCATTCTCAAGATGGCTGATTTTGTTGAATTCTTCGGGGCACAGTCCGTTGAAGAGGATATCGCAAGCTTGAGCATTGTATTGCAGCATCTTCAACTCTTCCACAGTAGCTTCACGGTTTGGTTCTCTCCCATCAAAGAATTCACCTTGCAAACCAATGCACACAATAGCCCAAACAACGGGGTTATGTCCAAGAATATGCATTTTCATCTTATGCTTCCAACTAGCAAAATTAGTAACATCAAAGTAAGGACCTCTACGGTGGTAATTTCCCTCACTAGACGCCATACTCTCCTAGGTTGTGAAACCAAGGCTGTGATCACCAAACACTATGGAAATCAAGGCAAATGGAGACCAAAGCTCTGATACCACTTGCAGGTTTGAAAGTATGTCTAGAGGGGGGTGACTAGACTACTTGACCAAATACAAATCTAGCCTTTTCCCAATTTTAAGTCTTGGCAGATTTTAGCAACTTAGCACTAGTCAAGCAATCAACCTATACATGCAAGTCTAAGAGTATAGCAGTGGATGTAAAACATTGCACATGAAGGTAAAGGGAGGAGTTTGGAGGGAGCAAACGCAATTTAGACACGGAGATTTTTGGCGTGGTTCCGATAGGTGGTGCTATCGTACATCTACGTTGGTGGAGACTTCAACCCACGAAGGGTAACAGTTGCGTGAGTCCTGATGACCCACAAGTATAGGGGATCTATCATAGTCCTTTTGATAAGTAAGAGTGTCAAACCCAACGAGGAGCAGAAGGAAATGATAAGCGGTTTTCAGCAAGGTATTCTCTGCAAGCACTGAAATTATCGGTAACAGATAGTTTTGTGATAAGGTAATTTGTAACGAGTAGTAAGTAATAAAAGTAAATAAGGTGCAGTAAGATGGCCCAATCCTTTTTGTAGCAAAGGACAAACCTCGACAAACTCTTATATGATGTAAAGCGCTCCTAATGACACATGGGAATTATCATCAAGCTAGTTTTCATCACGATCATATAAGCCATGATAACAATGATCTCCTATTTTAACAGAAATAACAGGCATGCCCACGACAGGTCTATGTTTATCTTTAGCACCAGGTTTAGCAATTCTAGCTGTCTCATCATAGAAGTAAATAACCTGCCCATCAATATTATCGGCCAAGAGATCTTTAACCATAACAACATTAGGTTCAACTTTAACTTGCTCAGGGGGTTTAGGTGTCTTAATATTACTTTTGTTGACCATAGTTGAAGCTTTAGCATGATTCTTTATTCTAACAGGGAAAGGTGGTTTCTCAACATAAGAAGTAGGAACAATAGGATCATTATAGGGAAAAGTGGTTTCTCAACATTTTCATTTTCAGTAGGTTGAGTAGGTTGAGGAGAAACTACTTGCTCTACCGGTCGGTGTGAAGATACGCCGAACAAGCCCCTCAAAGGGTTACTTTCCATAGTAACAAGTGACAGTAAATTTCAGCACACTATATAAATGTTTTCCTTACCAAATTCCACCTACCAAAGGCGCTTCACTCCCTGACAATGGCGCCCGAAAAGAGTCTTGATGACACACAAGTATAGGGTATCTATACTTAATCCTTTCGATAAGTAAGAGTGTCGAACCCAACGAGGAGCAGAAGGAAATGATAAGCGGTTTTCAGCAAGGTATTCTCTGCAAGCGCTGAAATTATCGGTAACAAATAGTTTTGTGATAAGGTAATTGGTAACGAGTAGCAAGTAATAAAAGTAAATAAGGTGCAGCAAGATGGCCCAATCCTTTTTGTAGCAAAGGACAAGCCTGGACAAACTCTTATATGATGTAAAGCGCTCCCGAGGACACATGGGAATTATCGTCAAGCTTGTTTTCATCACGATCATATGATTCACGTTCGGTACTTTGATAATTTGATATGTGGGTGGACCGGTGCTTGGATACTGTCCTGACTTGGACAAGAATCCCACTGATGATTAACCCCTATTGCAAGCATCCGCAACTACAACAGAAGTATTAAGGTAAACCTAACCATAGCATGAAACATATGGATCCAAATCAGCCCCTTACGAAGCAACGCATAAACTAGGGTTTAAGCTTCTGTCACTCTAGCAACCCATCATCTACTTATTACTTCCCAATGCCTCCCTCTAGGCCCAAACAATGGTGAAGTTTCATGTAGTCGACGTTCACATGACACCACTAGAGGGATAACAACATACATCTCATCAAAATATCGAACGAATACCAAATTCACATGACTACTAATAGCTAGACTTCTCCCATGTCCTCACGAACAAACGTAACTACTCACAAAGCATATTCATGTTCATAATCAGAGGGGTATTAATATGCATAATGGATCTGAACATATGATCTTCCACCAAGTAAACCAACTAGCATCAACTACAAGGAGTAATCAACACTACTAGCAACCCACAGGTACCAATCTTAGGTTTGGATACAAAGATTGGATACAAGAGATGAACTAGGGTTTGATATGAGATGGTGCTGGTGAAGATGTTGATGGAGATTGACCCCCTCCTGATTAGAGGATCGTTGGTGATGACGATGGTGATGATTTCCCCCTCCCGGAGAGAAGTTTCCTCGGCAGAACAGCTCCGCCGGAGCCCTAGATTGGTTCTGCCAAGGTTCCGCCTTGTGGCGGCGGAGTCTCGTCCCGAAAGCTTGCTTATGATTTGTTTCCTCACGAAAGACTCCATATAGCAGAAGATGGGCATCGGAGGGCCACCAGGGGGCCCACGAGGCAGGGGCGCGCCCCCACCCTCGTGGCCAGGGTGTGGCCCCCTCTGGAACTTCTTGCGCTTAGTATTTTTTATATATTATGCAAATAGCTTCCGTAAAGTTTCAGGACTTTTGGAGCTGTGCAGAAAAGGTCTCTAATATTTGCTCCTTTTCCAGCCTTGAATCCCAATTGCCGGCATTCTCCCTCTTCATGTAAACCTTGTAAAATAAGAGAGAATAGGCATAAGTATTGTGAAATAATGTGTAATAACATCGCATAATGCAATAAATATCGACATAAAATCATGATGCAAAATGGACGTATCAACTCCCCCAATCTTAGACCTCGCTAGTCCTCAAGCGAAAGTCGAAATCAAAAAATATGTCCACATGTTTAGAGATAGAGGTGTCGATAAAAATAAAATACAGACATGAGGGCATCATGATCATTCTTAGAACAACAACATATATATATATATTGTCATATGATCTCTTATGCTAAAGTAACAATTCAATCACAATTTCAAATATGAATCATAAACTTCATTGAGAACCAACAAACTCTAATCTCAGTCATTGAGGAAATTGCAATTTAGCATAACATAGGAAAGAGTCAATATAAGAGCTTTTCAGCAAGTCCACATACTCAACCATCTTTTAGTCTTTCACAATTGCTAACACTCACGCAATATTTATTGGTATGAAGTTTTAATCAGACACAGAGAAAGGTAGGGGCTTATAGTTTTGCCTCCCAACGTTTTACATCAAGGGTAATGTCAACAATAATAGTTCATGAAGACTCACATCCAATTAGCTATATATATCAGGATCTTTCCAACACATTGTGCTTGCCAAAGGATAAAATGTAAAAAGGAAAGGTAAAGATCACCATGACTCTTATGTAAGGTAGAAGATAAAGGTAAAAGATAGGCCCTTCGCAGAGGGAAGCAGAGGTTGTCATGCGCTTTTATGGTTGGATGCATGAAATCTTAATGCAAAAGAACATCACTTTATATTGCCACTTGTGATATGGACCTTTATTATGCAGTCTGTCGCTTTTATTTCTTCCATATCACAAGAACGTATAAACCTTATTTTCTTCGCACTAATAAGTCATACATATTTAGAGAGCAATTTTTATTGCTTGCACCGATGACAACTTATTTGAAGGATCTTACTCAATCCATAGGTAGATATGGTGGACTCTCATGGCAAAACTAGGTTTAGGGATATTTGGAAGCACAAGTAGTATCTCTACTTGGTGCAAAGAAATTGGCCAGCATGAGAGGGAAAGGCAAGCTCAACATGTTGGATGATCCATGAAAATATAATTTATCTCAGATGAAAGAAAACATAACCCATTACGTTGTCTTGCTTGTCCAACGTCAACTCTTAGCATGTCATACTTTAATGAGTGCTCACAATTATAAAATATGTCCAAGATAGTATGTTTATATGTGAACCTCTCTTTCTTTATTAATTCTTATTAATTGCAACAATGACCAAAACTATGTTTGTCAACTCTCAACAACTTTTATTCATCATACTCTTATATGTGAAGTCATTACTCTCCATAAGATCCATATGATCTCTTTGTTTCTTTTTTTATTCTTTATCTTTTTATTTTATTCCCTCAAGATCATAGCAAAATAATTAAGCCCTTGACTCAACACTAATCTTTATTATATATAGCTCACTGACTCGATTACATAGAAGGATCATAAAGCAAAACTCACGACTAGATCATACTAAAACTTTATTCTACTAGATAAAGATATTACCAAAAGGATCGAACTAAGAAAAACGGCAAAGATAAAAGTGATGGTGATACGATACCAGGGCACTCCCCCAAGCTTGGCAGTTGCCAAGGGGAGTACCCATACCCATGTGATTATGTCTCCTTCTTTGTTGGTGAAGAAGGTGGAGTTGTTGATGATGGATAGTCGCACATCGAGCGTAAGAGGCCCTCCAATTTGCGGATAATGCCCTTGAGTGCGATGATATGCTCCTTCAACAAAATATTTTCACGTGTGAGATACTTGTTTTGTATATGAGCTAACTCAATCATCTTGAAAGCTTCGGTCTCAATTGGGGTAAGAATATTGTGATCAAGTTGAAGGATGTCTTCTACTGCCGGAACTTGGTCCTCTGTGGACTTCTTCATCCCCTCATCCTTGTTGATCTCCATAGGTTCTTCCCTATTTAGTTCTATCTTCATTAGCCTAGCATCATTGTCACCATTGTTGGAGGAGGGGGGAGACATGATGCCTGGCCTTCACAACCCTGACAGAAAACAACTCGAAACAAAGACAAGAGGTATTTGCGTGATACGATGGTCAAAACCTTCGGGAGATTATATAATGAATTTTTACCGACCAAAAGAAGTATCATGCAAGAAAATGGAGTCCGGAGAGCACACGAGGTGCCCACGAGGTAGGGGGCGCGCCCAGGGGTAGGGCGCACCTCCTACCCTCGTGGAGGCCTCGTGTCCTTTCCGGTTTGCTTCTTATTTTCCTATTTTATTAAATATTCCAAAACAAAGAAATATTCACATTAGAACTGTTTTGGAGTCGGTTTACTTACCATACCACATACCTATTCCTTTTCGGAGTCTGAAACATTCCGGAAAGTGTCCCTTATGTATTCCTCTGGGGTTATGGTTTCAATAATAGTAGTTTTCAACATTTATGGGATTACCTGAGATATAGTGTTTGATTCTTTGACCGTTCACCACCCTCGGATTTGTGCCTTCGAAGTTGTTGATTTTTATGGCACCGGAACGATAGACCTCCTTGATAACATAAGGACCTTCCCATTTAGAGAGAAGTTTTGCTACAAAAAATCTTAAACGAGAGTTGTATAGCAATACATAATCACCTACATTGAACTCACGCTTTTGTATCCTTTTATAATGCCATCTTTTAACTTTTTCTTTAAACAGCTTGGCATTTTCAAAAGCCTGGGTTCTCCATTCATCAAGTGAGCTAATGTCAAAAAGCCTCTTCTCACCAGCAAGTTTGAAGTCATAGTTGAGCTCTTTAATAGCCCAATATGCCTTATGTTCTAATTCAAGAGGTAAGTGACATGCTTTACCATAAACCATTTTATAAGGAGACATACCCATAGGATTTTTATATGCGGTTCTATAGGCCCATAATGAATCATCAAGTTTCTTGGACCAATTCTTTCTAGATCTATTAACAGTCTTTTGCAAAATTAATTTGAGCTCTCCGTTACTTAATTCTACTTGACCACTAGACTATGGGTGATATGGAGATGCAATTCTATGATTAACATCATGCTCAGCAAGCATTTTATGAAAGGCACCATGAATAAAGTGTGAACCATCATCAGTCATTAAATATCTAGGGACTCCAAACCTCGGAAAAATAACATCTTTAAGCATCTTAATAGAGGTGTTATGATCATCACTACTAGTTGGAATAGCTTCTACCCACTTAGTAATGTAATCAACAGCAACTAAAATATGTGTATACCCATGAGAGGAAGGAAAAGGTCCCATATAATCAAAGACCCAAACATCAAATAATTCAATAACAAGTGAATAATTCATGGGCATTTCTTGACGTCTACTAATATTACCAATTCTTTGACATTCATCACAAGACAAGACAATCTTACGGGCATCCTTGAAGAGAGTAGGCCAATAAAAACTGGATTGCAATACCTTGTGTGCAGTTCTATCTCCAGCATGGTGTCCTCCATAGGCTTCGGAGTGACACTTGCGTAGGATTTGTTCCTGTTCATGCTTAGGTACACAATGTTTGATAATGCAATCTACTCCTTCTTTATAAAGATGTGGGTCATCCCAAAAGTAATGTCTCAGATCATAGAAGAACTTTTTCTTTTGCTGGTATGTGAAACTAGGTGGTATAAATTTAGCAACAATATAATTAGCATAATCAGCATACCATGGAGCAGTACGAGAAGCATTTATGACATTTAATTGTTCATCAGGAAAGCTATCATCAATAGGTAGTGGGTCATCAAGAACATTTTCTAACCTAGACAAGTTGTCTGCAACGGGGTTCTCAGCTCCCTTTCTATCAATAATATGCAAATCAAATTCTTGTAGCAGGAGAACCCATCTAATAAGTCTAGGTTTAGCATCTTTCTTTTCCATAAGGTATTTAATAGCAGCATGATCAGTGTGAATAGTTACTTTAGAATCAACAATATAAGGTCTGAACTTATCACAACCAAATACAACTGCTAAGAACTCCTTTTCGGTGGTAGCATAATTTCTCTGGGCATTGTCTAGAGTTTTACTAGCATATTGAATAACATTTAACTTCTTATCAACTCTTTTCCCTAGAACAACACCTACAGCATAATCACTAGCATCACACATAATTTCAAAGGGTAAATTCCAATCTGGTGGCTGAACAATAGGTGCAGAAATCAATGATTTCTTAAGTATTTCAAATGCTTCTACACAATCATCATCAAAGACAAAAGGAATATCTTTTTGTAACAGATTAGTCAGAGGCCGAGAAATTTTTGAGAAGTCCTTAATGAACATCCTATAAAAACCGGTGTGACCGAGGAAGCTTCTTATACCTTTAATGTCCTTGGGTCACGTCATCTTTTCAATAGCATCAACTTTAGCTTTATCAACTTCAATGCCTCTTTCACAAATTTTATGCCCCAAGACAATACCTTCATTAACCATAAAGTGGCACTTCTCCCAATTCAAGACAAGATTAATTTCTTCACATCTCTGCAAAACTCGATCAAGGTTGCTCAAGCAATCATCAAAAGAGGATCCATAAACGGAGAAATCATCCATGAATACCTCACATATCTTTTCACAAAAGTCAGAGAATATAGCCATCATGCATCTTTGAAAGGTAGCAGGTGCATTACATAAACCAAAAGGCATACGTCTATAAGAAAATGTACCGAAAGGGCAAGTAAAAGTGGTCTTTGATTGATCATCAGCTGACACAGGTATTTGAGAGAAGCCAGAGTAACCATCTGGAAAGCAAAAATGTGTAGTTTTGGATAATCTTTCTAGCATTTGATCAATAAAAGGCAAAGGGTAATGATCTTTTTTAGTAGCCTTATTTAATTTGCGTAAATCAATTACCATCCTATAACCCGTAATAATTCTTTCCGGAATCAATTCATCTTTATCATTAGGAACAACATTAATACCTCCCTTCTTTGGGACACAATGAACAGGACTTACCCACTGACTATCAGCAAAGGGATAAATTATACCTGCCTCAAGGAGATTTAGTATTTCTTTTCTTACCACTTCATTCATCTTAGGATTCAGCCGTCGTTGATGGTCAATAACTGGTTTGGCGTCTTCCTCCAAATTTATTTTGTGTTGACATAGAGTGGGAGTAATGCCCTTAAGATCATCAAGAGTATATCCAATAGCAGCAGGTGCTTCTTCAGAGTTTTTAATAATTTCTCTTCCTCCTTATCTGAAAGGTTAGCACTAATAATAATAGTATATATCTTCTTTTCATCAAGATAAGAATATTTAACAGTATCAGGTAATGGTTTAAGCTCAAACACGAGATCACCCTTTTGGGTGGAGGAGGATCCCCTAGGATTTCAACAGGCAAGTTGTGTTTCAGAATAGGTCCTTGTTTAAAGAATACTTCATCTATTTCCCTTCTTTCAGTCATGAACATATCATTTTCATGGTCTAGCAAATATTGTTCTAAAGGATCAGAAGGAGGCACGACAATAGAAGCAAGACCAATAATTTCATCTTTACTAGGCAATTCTTTATCATGGGGTTGTCTATGAAATTTATAAAAATTAAACTCATGAGACATATCCCCTAAACCAACAGAAACAATATCCTTATTGCAGTCTATCTTAGCATTGACAGTATTCAAGAAGGGTCTACCAAATATAATGGGACAAAAAATATCTTGTGGGGAACCAAGAACAAGAAAATCAGCAGGATATTTAGCCTTCCCACACAAGACTTCAGCGTCTCTAACAATCCCAACTGGTGAAATAGTATCTCTATTGGCAAGCTTAATGGTAACATCAATATCTTCTATCTCAGCTGGTGCAATATCATGCATAATTTCTTTGTATAAGGAAATAGGTATTGCACTAGCACTAGCACCCATATCACATAAGCCATGATAACAATGATCTCCTATTTTAACAGAAATAACAGGCATGCCCACGACAGGTATATGTTTATCTTTAGCACCAGGTTTAGCAATTCTAGCAGTCTCATCACAGAAGTAAATAACCTGCCCATCAATATTGTTGGCCAAGAGATCTTTAACCATAGCAACATTAGGTTAAACTTTAACTTGCTCAGGGGGTTTAGGTGTCTTAATATTACTTTTGTTGACCATAGTTGAAGCTTTAGCATGATTCTTTATTCTAACAGGGAAAGGTGGTTTCTCAACATAAGCAGTAGGACAATAGGATCATTATAAGTGATAGTCTTTTCTTCAACATTAATAGGTGCAACTACTTTTACTTCAATGGGAGGATTATATTTAAACCACTTCTCCTTAGGGAGATCAACATGAGTAGCAAAAGATTCACAGAAAGAAGCTACTATCTCAGAGTGAAGTCCATATTTAGTGCTAAATTTATGGAAAACATCGGTATCCATAAAAGATTTAACACAATCAAACTTAGGTGTTATACCTGACTCCTTACCTTCGTTCAGATCCCAATCTTCAGAGTTGCGTTTAATTCTCTCCAATAAATTCCATTTGTATTCAATAGACTTCATCATGAAGGAACTAGTACAAGAAGTATCGAGCATGGACCGATTGTTGTCAGAAAGCCGAGCATAAATTTTTTGAATAGTCATTTCTCTTGAGAGCTCATGATTGGGGCATGAATATAACATTGACTTAAGCCTCCCCCAAGCTTGAGCGATGCTTTCTCCTTCGCGAAGCCAAAAATTATATATATATATATAATTACGATCACGATGAACAAGATGCATAGGATAAAACTTCTGATGGAATTCCAATTTCAGTCGTTTGTAGTCCCATGATCCCATATCATCACATAGCCTATACCATGTCAATGCATCTCCCTTCAAAGATAAAGGGAAGACCTTCTTCTTGATAACATCATCGGGCATACCTGCAAGCTTAAATAATCCACAAACTTCATCCACATAGAGTAAGTGTAAGTCGGGTGCAATGTTCCATCTCCTGCAAAAGGATTAGCTAGCAGTTTCTCTATCATACCCGAAGGAATTTCAAAGTAAACATTTTCATTTTCAGTAGGTTGAGTAGGTTGAGGAGCAACTATTTGCTCCACCGGTCGGGGTGAAGACACCCCGAACAAGCCCCTCAAAGGGTTACTTTCCACAGTAACAAGTGACAGTAAATTTCAGCACACTATATAAATGTATTCCTTACCAAATTCCACCTACCAAAGGCGCTTCACTCCCCGGAAACGGTGCCAGAATAGAGTCTTGATGACCCACAAGTATAGGGGATCTATCGTAGTCCTTTCGATTAGTAAGAGTGTCGAACCCAACAAGGAGCAGAAGGAAATGATAAGCAGTTTTCAGCAAGGTATTCTCTGCAAGCACTGAAATTATCGGTAACAAATAGTTTTGTGATAAGGTAATTGGTAACGAGTAGCAAGTAATAAAAGTAAATAAGGTGCAGCATGATGGCCCAATCCTTTTTGTAGCAAAGGACAAGCCTGGACAAACTCTTATATGATGTAAAGCGCTCCCGAGGACACATGGGAATTATCGTCAAGCTAGTTTTCATCACGGTCATATGATTCGCGTTCGGTACTTTGATAATTTGATATGTGGGTGGACCGGTGCTTGGGTACTATCCTTACTTGGACAAGCATCCCACTTATGATTAACCCCTATTGCAAGCATCCGCAACTACAACATAAGTATTAAGGTAAACCTAACCACAACATGAAACATATGGATCCAAATCAGCCCCTTACGAAGCAACGCTTAAACTAGGGTTTAAGCTTCTATCACTCTAGCAACCCATCATCTACTTATTAATTCCAAATGCCTCCCTCTAGGCCTAAACAATGGTGAAGTGTCATGTAGTCGATGTTCACATGATACCACTAGAGGAATGACAACATACATCTCATCAAAATTTCGAACGAATACGAAATTCACATGACTACAAATGGCTAGACTTCTCCCATGTCCTCAGGAACAAACGTAACTACTCACAAAGCATATTCATGTTCATAATCAGAGGGGTAATCAACACTACTAGCAACCCACAGGTACCAATCTGAGGTTTGGATACAAAGATTGGATACAAAAGATGAACTAGGGTTTGAGACGAGATGGTGCTGGTAAAGATGTTGATGGAGATTGACCCCCTCCCGATGAGAGGATCGTTGGTGATGACGATGGTGATGATTTCCCCCTCCCAGAGAGAAGTTTCCCTGGCAAAACAGCTCCGCCGAAGCACTAGATTGATTCCGCCAAGGTTCCGCCTCGTGGCGGCGGAGTCTCGTCCCGAAAGCTTTGTTATGATTTTTTCCTCACGAAAGACTCCAGATAGCAGATGATGGGCATTGGAGGGCCACAAGGGGGCCCACAAGGCAGGGGTGTGCCCAGGGGGTAGGGCACGCCCCCCAGCCTTGTGGCCAGGGTGTGGCCCCCCTCTGGACCTTCTTGCGCTCAGTATGTTATATATATATTCTGGAAATAGCTTCCGTGAAGTTACATGACTTTTGGAGCTGTGCAGAATAGGTCTCTAATATTTTCTCCTTTTCCATCCCTGAAACCCAGCTGACGGTATTCTCCCTCTTCATGTAAACCTTGTAAAATAAGAGAGATTAGGCATAAGTATTATGACATAATGTGTAATAACAGCCCATAATGCAATAAATATCAATATAACAACTTGATGCAAAATGGACGTATCAAGTCCACGGAGGGGTCCACCCATGAAGGGTCCACGAAGAAGCAACCTTGTCTATCCCACGATGGCCATCTCCCACGAAGGACTTTCCTCACTAGGGTAGATCTTCACGAAGTAGGCGATCTCCTTGCCCGTACAAACTCCTTGGTTCAACTCCACAATCTTATCGGAGGCTCCCCAGTGACACCTAACCAATCTAGGAGACTCCACTCTCCAAAAGGTAATAGACGGTGTGTTGATGATGAACCCCTTGCTCTTGTGCTTCAAATGATAGTCTCCCCAACACTCAACTCTCTCTCTCTCACTGATTTGGATTTGGTGGAAAGAAGATTTGAATGGAAAGCAACTTGGAGAAGGCTAGAGATCAAGATTCATATGGTTGAAATGGAATATCTTGGTCTCAACACATGAGTAGGTGGTTCTCTCTTAGAAAATGAATGTTGGAAGTGTAGGCATGTTCTGATGGCTTTCTCTCTTAATGAAGAGTGGGTGGAGGGGTATATATAGCCTCCACACAAAATCTAACTGTTACACACAAATCACCAAACTCGGTGGGACCGAATAATGAAACCCGGTCGGACCGATTTAGTTCAAAATGTGAACATTAGGCTTTTCGGTGGGACCGACATGTCAACTCGGTGTGACCGATTTCATTAGGGTTAGGGCATAACGTAATCTCGGTGAGACCGATTACACAAACTCGGTGGGACCGATTTTGGTAATAAGCTAACCAGAGAGTTGGTCAGGCAAACTCGGCAGGACCGACTCGCTCATCTCGGTGAGACCGAAACGTTACCAAGGGGACATAGAGAGTTTGCATTGCAAACTCGGTGGGACTAATCGCTCATCTCGGGTGGGCCAAAACATTACGAAGGGAAACAGAGAGTTTGCAATCACATCTTCGTGAGAACGAGATCCCTATCGGTAAGACCAAAGTGACTAGGGTTTGTGGCAGTGGCTATGTCAAATGAACTCGGTGGCGCCGGATAGAAAATTTTGGTGGGGCCAAGTTTGACTTTTGGTTTGGGACATATGTGGATATGAGAAAGTAGTTGAGGGTTTTTGGAGCATATCACTAAGCATTTTGAGCAAGGAACCCATTAAGCAGCACCTCATCCCCTTTTAATAGTATTGACTTTTCCTATGTGCTCAATGTGATCTTGGATCACTAAAAGTAAAATGTAGAGTCTTGAGCTTTAGAGCTTGAGCCAATCTTTTGTCCTTAGCATTTTGAGGGGTCCACATTTCTAATTCATGCCATGCCAATCATTGAGCTTTCCCGAAATATGTATCTTGAGATATCATTAGCTCAATGAGCTATATGTTGTTAGGAATTACCAAAACCACCCAGGGATAGTTGCACTTTCAAGCTCCCTCTCACTCCCAGAAGCCACCCCGACTCCTTAGTCCATCGCCGGAGCCCCCTCATTCCTCCTACATGGCCGTCGTGCCCGCCTTGGTCTCGGCCTAAATTGGCTCGACACCGAGCTCCCCCTCATTCTCTTCTCCACCAGACCCCTCCACCACCATCCTTGACCCTTCCCCGGTGGTCGCTGCATCCTCTCCTTGGCCGGAGCTCCATGCCTGAGTCTGGCCGAGCCGCTGTCCACTGCAGCCCCAACCCCCCGCGACTCCGACCTCCACGGGATGTGTGAGTGGTCCAGGCGGGTGCAGCTCGGTCCCCTGATCACGCCGGTATGCCGCACGCCGCGGGTGGTGGCCTGCAACGTCAGCAGTTGCCGTCGGGGTCCTCCCCTCCCCACGGAAAAATGCAGGTGCGGGAGGAGGAAGACAACCCTACCATACAGGCCCCACCTCCCCCTCGACCGCACTCGTCATCCACCATAACCCCGGGACCGCGCGGTTAAGTGGAGATGCATACGGCCAAATACGTCTTCGCCTAAGGGAAGCGTATTCTGCCTTTGTACTGCAGCTGATTACGTTTTCTCTATGGGGAAGAATATTGCTGAAAATGCACTTTCAGTTCTGAGCTGCCAGCCGAAGCCTCTACTTTGTGAATGTTCACCCGTTAGTAGCAGAAAAGCACATAATTTGTTGATTTTTCTGCCTAATGAACGAACAGCCGTATCTTTTTGCTCACAACTCCAAATGAGGTGATTCCAAAGCCCACTTCTTCGACTCATCGAGCCCGTTCTGTTGGTATCAGTTTCACCATGTGTTAAAATTCTGAAACTGACCTTTATGCCCTCGCCCTTATTCATCCCCCTCCAAGAGCGAACATTTTCTGGTGATTCTTTCCGTGAGCTTCTCGCACTTCTTCCCGATGAATCCCTCCCTCCTAGGTAAGCCACACCCTCCATTTTGCATGATTGCAATGCAGTGACATGGTTTACTTATTTAAACTTGTTTAAAATTTGCTTTAGCTACATATGACTAATTCATGGCATTTCTCGGAGTGATATTTTAATCTTGCTATTGCCATGATGCTGTTTGGAGTTCTAGGACTAATATTTTGCAGCTTCTGTGGATGACATGTTGCCATTGGATTATTAGTGGCTTATATTATGATTATTTTCATGCTGATATATGATATTATATTTTGATGTATGATTTTGGATATGATGACTGCATGTGGATCTTAGTTGGATAGCTTGTTGTTGCTATTGGATTAGTAGTATTATTGTTCTTGGATTCAACATGCTCTTGGTATTTTGTTATCCTTAGAGCTTATGTCATGACTAGGTTATGCTTTGGATTATTTTTTGGATATTGCTATGAATTGCATCACAAGTTGATAATTAATATCAAAGTATCAGTTATCGTAGATATACTTTGGGGACAAATTCCGTCATTAAGTTGGTCAGGTGCCACCGAACCGGGCTTTTCCAGTGCAACCACATTTGCCTTTATGGGAAGGCCCGAATGCGGTCTATTGTCATGTCTCTCGCCGGTGCCTCCAACAAGGGAAGGTTATGGGCGTGCGTTACCCTAGCTCGGTAAGCAGACATAACCTTGTGTGCCCGTGGTTGGTATTGAGATCTCATGTCCCTGTTTCGGACCGTTTTTGTTTTGCAACGACGGTGGCCGTTGGCTGTCACGAGTTGACATCGGGGCCACCCAGGAGTAAACCCAAAGGGGGTGTTGGTCAAAGTGGCCGGGAGAGTGTCATGGCAATAGATTGGTTTCATTGGAACATCGTTGGTCCACCCGAATGGGAGCACGAGGCCACGGGTTCTGTGATGTGGGTACAATGTGCTAACCTCTGCAGAATGTGTGTTTAATCTATCGATAGCCGCGTCCTCGGTCATGGGCACAAGTTCGTACTAGGTCACACCATTCGATCGACAAACACATGATGGAATGACTTTTAGATGATTTATATATTGATATATTTGAGCAGTAACAGCTTGGCAGGATGCCGATGATGATGTTGAGATGATCTCGAGGATGATCATTCAGTTTGTGATGTGGTCACGAGGTGGTCATGTGGATGTTTTACTCAAGAGGTGATCATGTGGATGTTTTGATCAAGAGGTGATCATGTGGATGTTTTGATCATGAGGTGATCAGGTGGATCACGAGGTGATCGAGATGGTATATTACTTGGCCGGATAGCCAAGAGTGAGATGGGTGTTGAGATTGAGATGTTGGTTTACCAGCATTGTCTTAGTAGTTGCTTTTGTAACATAGTAGTTGTTAATTATTTAATCTGCTAATGCTATGTTGTTGTTTTGCCCTGATGCTATTGGTTGTTGTGAGCTTGCAAGTACATTCAATTTACTGACCTAGCGTGTCATGCCAGATTGCAGGTGATGCCATGATTGATTGCTTGCTTGTTGAGGTTTTCGTGCGTGCGAGCTAGATCGTGAGGCATGGAGTTCACCACCTTCGTTGTTGTTCCGCTGGTAGAAGATTTCCTTTGTTACAAGTTGTTCCGCTGCTAGCATAGAGCAAGTGTAGTATCGCAGGCGTAGTGTTGACGTGCTAATGTGATCCTTTGTAACATCAAACTCTTGTATCATTATCCTTTTGTAGTAAGAGCTGATTTGTTATATGCCAAGCAGTGTCGTATTCCAGAAGACTTCACCTTGATCTCTGGGCTGGAATACGGGGCATTCTGGTCTCTCTGAGCCGGGGTGCCATAGAGCTTGGTATCAGAGCAGGTCTGGCTGTAGGACGCCCTAGTCAGCGCGAGCGTTAGATATCGGTAGTATAGAGCTCTGTTGGAAAAGGCAGTGCCTAGGAGGCGCTTAGGCATGCCTAGGCGCTAGGCAATGGCCAAATGCCTCGCCTAGGGCATAAATGGAGGTCTAGGCAGGGCAGGCAAGGAATTGCCTACCCAAGCAAGAAATCATGCCACATACTGCACTGATATGCCAAACGGGTTATATTCCAACGGTAGTAGACGGTAATTAACTTATTTATATGCCTTATACTAATATCAACACCCATGTAATAATCACAAATACACTATGAGTATAAACTATAATACCGCCTAAGTTAGGCACCGCCTAGGCACTAGGCGAAGGACAACCGCCTCACTTACGCCTACCGCTTTTTCCAACCTCGAGCCCGTCTTGTTTGTTACATTTGGTTGCTGCATTTGTTTGTTGCATAGCATGCATATAGTTTTATTATTTGTTGCTAACGGTTTATCTGGTGAGTGTAGCTGACATCGGTTAGGATGCACTACATCTCAGCCCCTGCATTTCTCCAGTTCTCTTTTCTTGCCTATTCTTTGGTGTTTGGTGTCATTCTGTCCCAACAGAGTGATGCCAAGTTATCCTGACATTGTTTACAGAAATGGTGCTCAGGTATCGCACCGATATCCTTCTTTCAACCCCGCCTATCATTTTAGTGATAGACACGCTTCTATCCTGGATGGTCCTTTTTATTTTGTCGTGTTGGCAACCCTTAATGATCTTAGCATCAACAAAGGGCAGTGCTAGCCGACTCAGTTATCCCTACTATCCTATTCCTTGGACGAGTATGGGTCCCTTCCGTCTACTTGATAATAATGTGGTTGCGACATTCGTGTCCCGCTACATGGTTATGAAGTACCTCCTCACCTCCGAGCTAGTCCAGGTTGCTACCTGGCTAAGCCAGCACTTGGTGTAACTATGTTTACACCAACCCCCTCCACACATTGATTCGTCCTCGTGCACACCGTCACAACATGTTAGGTCGTAGTACCGGAGTTCTCGCGAAATTTGTGTGCTTTAGTAGGCATGCATATTGTGTGACTAGCAGTAAAATGTGACTTTGTTTGTGTGCGAATTGATTGTTTTGTGTGCTCTTGTTTAGTTGAGTTTTCTTTTGCTTCTTGCTTTTTGGGCCCTCGGTGTTACCTTATTTCTCCTTATGGAAGTTTCTCATCAACCGACACCAGGCCCCAAGAAGCAATAAGGATTTATAATATTTGGAAGAAGCTCAGCTAAACACATCAAGTCTACATCAGTACTTAGTACTCACAACAGTTATGATCCAGAAAGCAGGAAGACAAGTCAGGTGCAAGATCCATGGTATATTTTCCGTGAAAAGTATGGATCGTATACAAAGTTTTGGCTCAGCAATAAATGATGCTTGAGATATGCTATCATCTGAAAGAAAGCCAGAATGTGCTATGATCAAGGAAGACAGTCAAACAATTTTTCTCATGCAAATAATGAGCCGCAAAATATTATGGGTGCGTGTATGGCTTTCAGTCTGCACATCACAATATGAAGTTTTGAATATGAGAAACTCATTCTTCCTCCACACGCTATCCGAAGAAGCTTATTATGCGAGGCTCCACAATTTTTCCTCAGTACAATATATGGACAGATTACGGTCTAAGATACCCAGTCTTTCGCAGCAAGATACCTCAGTAAAGGCTTCTGACATAAGAAATTGAGTCTTTCTCAGCAAGCAACTAGTGGGGAAGCTCACAGGTACGGAACCCAGTCTTCCCCAGCACGTCATTGCGACAAAAGCTTCAAGTATAAGCTATCAAGTCTTCTTCAGCAAGCCACTCAGATGGCTTCTCACATAAGAAACCAGTCCGTGTTAGTACAACACTATGCCACATCGTCAATTATGACGCAGCAAGTTGGCAGTATGTGACAGTGCAGCTCAAGAATCAGACCCGCAACATTTTTCAGAAGTACAAATCAGTTAAGACATATGCCTACCTCAAGAATCGAGTATTCAGTTGCATATGATTCTTATATATATGGTGAGCTTGTATCCTCGGTCATACCAGTCACTCATACGGGATGTGGCAAGGATCAAGTAGATATACCTAAGAAAGGTAAGAATCCCACAACCTAATGAGCCATGCAAATGAAGATAAGCAGAGATACATCTCATGTAATATAAGGATCGACAAGATTTGGAGATGACAACGCAGAATCAACAGTCTTGCCAAGGTCACCAAGGCCAATATTCCCGCACCCGACAAGGTGATATAATGAACTCTTGTCACCTTCTTATATGATTGGCCTCGACCCCGAGCTCTGTACAACTACAAGCCCCAAGTATATGTCATATATGTGCGGACCCAGGTCAGAAAATAAGCACAAGGAATAATGGAAAAATTATTGCACTAACCACACCCATGGTCATACGAAGAATCACATATGTGGCCAAACTAGTAAGGTATCCTGAAAAAGATATCATGACCGACAAAGGGTGAGACTGACAACAAAGGTATGATAATTTTGCGTAACCATCAGGGTCCAGATACCCAAGTCAGTGGGATGCCATGATTCCTTATGGATCCACAAATACATACTCTCAGCGGCCTACTCTATTATACAAGGACTTCATATTCCGCAGACCCGATTGGAATGGTTAGTGCGGAATATCCAAGTACGTTCTATCTGATCCAAGATTCCTTTGCAACTTCCGCAGTTTAACTTCAGCGGCAGTGATGAAGCATCTCACGGACTATTACTACAAATGGGTATACCAACAACATGGGTAAGTCAAAAGTTGAACAATCATCTCATACCCGGTATACTCACTGGAGGAACCAACACTACTGCAGGATGCTGCTAACGTGACACTACAATCAGAGACCCTTTGACAAAACTGTGTGCGATGCAATAATCACAAACGGTGGTGTAAAAAAACCTTCAAAAAGGTGCAAAACATTTGCGATGGAGGATGCATCAAATATAGTTCAGATTTTAGTTGTGTGTGATGCAGGGCATACGGTTTAGTTCAATGAACTATTTGCGATGAGGAGGAACAAAAGAAACGGGTAGCCGGATGAAGGTGTGTGCGATATACAACATATAGTTCGCTCGGTTGAACTGTTTGTGATTAGGCAACACAAAAGAAATAGTCAGCCAGATCAAGGTGTGTGCGATATACAACATACGGTTCACTCGGATGAATGTTTTCGATTAGGCAGCACAACAGACATGGTTCAACCAGATCAAGGTGTGTGCAATGGAGGGCATACAGTTCATTCTGATAAACTGTTTGTGTTGAGCCAAGAGAATAGAAACATTTCACATAAACAAGATATATGTAATACGCGACAAAGATCCAATTACATAGGTGGCTAATACACACATGACATTTCCACACACCAAAGTAAAGTATTACATGCATGATTAACTAGGATAAACTATCATATGATTATCATCTACTTCTTGTGCTAGCTCGATGTTCCTTCTATGCTTAGTTTCCATTAATTGATGGCATTTTATGAACACACCACCGTTTCCCGCCATTTCCTCACCTGTTTCCCGCCACCCAGCAATATTGTGCATAAACCTAGGCGGCGCGTGTCGCACGGAGGCAACAAGCGCAGCCTGTAGCACATCCACCTTTTCCAAGCATGCCAACCCACCAAAGCGCTGCCTCTGCCATCAACCTCGTTGACGAGGAAAACGGCACAAGAAAAAAATACACTTCCGTGATGATACATGTTGTCACAGTAGGTCACGTTTTCTGTCATGCATGTACATCCATGACAAATTTATGACAGAATCAAGATAGTCATACCTGTGATGTCGTAGAAGCGTTCCTTGACATTACCAAAATTCTCATCGCAGAAGTGTCCACTTCCATGACAATAAATCGCGCGTCATGGAAGTGCTTTCGTCAAGGGTGACCGACACGTGGCATCCACCGTAATGGGTCACCGTTAAGCTATCGGGTCCGGTTTTGGATCTGATAACTGATACGTCTCCGTCGTATCTATAATTTTTGATTGTTCCATGACAATATTATACATCTTTCATATACTTTTCGCAAATTTTGATACTATTTTTGGGGACTAACATATTGATCCAGTGCCCAATGCTAGTTCCTATTTGTTGCATGTTATTTGTTTCGCAGAAAATCCATATTGTCATGGAATTGTCACGGCAGATGTCCTAGTTTGAGGACTTAGTCGTGGAACCATCGCAACAAGGTTAGCTTAAAGGGGTTAATCAGGACAAAGGACACGAGGAATTTATACTGGTTCGGCCCCTTGCGGTGAAGGTAAAGGCCTCATCCAGTTGAGGGGGTATTGCTAGTGTTTTGATGACCAGGGACCAAATACGCTTGACCTGGCTCTTGATGTGTTGTTTCTTGTCCCTAAACCGCCGCCTGGTCATCCCTTTATATGCATAGGTTGACGCCGGGTTGGTTCACAGAATCCCAGCCGGCTCATAAACGTGTCCGTCTCGGTCTCTCACTCTTTACTATCTTATAATACAAGTCATACTCCTTATGGCGGTTTACATATATGGGCCTTAACCCACCTTTGGGCTTTGGGCCTTGCTATTAAGTCTCCTTTGTAAAGTTCCATCCTTCATGTCTTCATGGGCTTCAATACGGGTGAATCACTATGAGCATAACCCGGCCCCTCCAGGGCGGTTTATACTCAATAGTTATACCCCCAACATTAGGCCCCAGGCTGATTTGAACTTGTTCATGTCAATCTTCAATACTTAGAAAAACCCCTTCCTCATTACCTTCACGAAACTTATAACTCAACATGACGTCATCTTCTGGAATCATGATAATCCGCTGTATCGTCACTTGCCACTAACTTTATACAGAGCCCAAATCTTTAAATATACCTCCTTTTCTTTCATGAACCTCCAAAAATCGAGGCGTCTGTACATCGACAGATCCTTTTTTGACCGCCTCGATTCCCATGCTTGCCACTTATCCCTTTGCCATATAAATAGGACTGGTGGTACCTTTCACTTTTCCCCCTGTGCCTGTTCGTCTCATCGTCTTCCTCGCAACGCCCTAGCGCTCAAGCTCCGCCGCCGCCATTGAACTTCACCTCTGCTTCAACCTTGGCCGCTGCATCAACCTGTTCGGACCAGACTCCGCTCGCGCACCTCCGCCATTCAACAGCTTCAGTAGGTTATTCTTCCTCCCCTCTATAGATCTGTTTAAGGTTCGCACGAGCTCATGGAAGTTCAGCGCTGTTCTTCCCCTGCTCTTCACCGTAGCATACATGCCGGATTCAAAACTTGATATATCCCTGTGCGGTAGTAGCAATAGTCCTTCTTTTGCCATCAGATAATCTCTTTTGTGTAGAAAACCCAATCTGGAACTTCATAAACTGCTCAAGTATCAACCTTTAGGTCTGAATATCTTTTCTTTTTCTGACATGCGGTAGATCTGAAATTGCAATATAAAACTATGAAACCTGTTTTTCATCACTTAGTCATTTTTTGCCTTCAGATCTATACTCTCAATGTCTATGTAGGTGGTTTATCTTCAGAAATTAATAACCTGCCATGTACCATTAGTCCCCTCTTAAACTGACAATTGCTTATTCCTGCAACTTGATAACGTCAATCTCCGGTTTACCATACTCGCATGCTTGAAAAATTTCTGCCTTTTAACCTTCAACGAATTAATCATAAATCTTAAACCGGCACAAACCTTCCTTCAGGTTGTCGAATAAATGGCCAAGTCTTTTTATGCTTGCAACTGGGTTCCGTCCCGGATTACAGAAGAAGAACTGAACGGATGTGTTGCAACTGGCTCTTTATCAAAAAAAATGACATCCATTGGAGAGCCCCCGGTCCAGAAAATCCTCCTGAGGCCAAGGATGGTGAAGTGGTTGTGTTTGTTGATCATCTAAGCCACGGGTTTAAACCTCCCGCATCAAAAAAATTCCGTGACATGCTTCATTATTTCCAACTCCACGCTCAAGATATCAGACCTAACTCTGTGTCCAATATATGCAACTTTCAAGTTATTTGCGAAGCTTTCTTACAAGAAGAGCCCATGGTCGAGCTGTTTAGAGATTTCTTCTACTTAAACCGTTGTACTAAGTTTACTGATTGTCCCAATACTGAACTTGGCGGGGTGTCAATTCAGAAAAGAAAAGAAGTCAGCTTCCCTCACGCCAAGCTTCACAACCACCCCAACATATTATGATCCAATGATGTGTTGCCATCCTATGATGTTTGGAGTAGATATCCTTTGTCTTTGGGTTGATTGATGATCTAGATTGGTATGAGTTGTATGTTTTATTTTGGTGCTGTCCTATGGTGCCCTCCGTGTCGTGCAAGCGTGAGGGATTCCCGCTGTAGGGTGTTGCAATACATTTATGATTCGCTTATAGTGGGTTGCGTGAGTGAATGAAACACAAACCCGAGTAAGGGGCTTGTTGCGTATGGGATAAAGAGGACTTGATGCTTTAATGCTATGGTTGGGTTTTACCTTAATGATCTTTAGTAGTTGCGGATGCTTGCTAGAGTTCCAATCATAAGTGCATATGATCCAAGTAGAGCAAGTATGTTAGCTTATGCCTCTCCCTCATATGAAATTGCAATGACGACTATCGGTCTTGTTAACAATTGCCTAGGACAATTCCGCACACCGATCCACCATTATTCCACACTCGCTATTTATAATATTTAGTAGTATATTCTAACTTTATGATAACAACCCCTACTTTTATATTTTATCTATCTGATATCATGCAAAGTTATCCTCTTCATACCCACAACGTAGTTTTATTTCTCATTTCTAGTTGGAAGCAAACGTTCGGTGTACGTAGAGTCGTATCAGTGGCAGATAGGGCTTGAGAGAATATTGATCTTACCTTTAGCTCCTTGTGGGTTCGACACTCCATACTTATCACTTCCACCTTTGGAAATTGCTACGATGATTCCCTGTACTTGGGAATTATCATCCGACTTGAACTTGCCTGGCCAATCGATGGTGCGCAGCTCGGGAGTGAAGGTGCGGCAACCTGCTATGGCCACCGAGGCCCTCTGCAGAGGCGGAGCCTGGCCTTGATGTCCGAGCACCGCCACCGATGGCGGCACGCGGTCTTGTCGTGGTGGTGCCGGGAGCACTAGAGCATTTTCCCGCGGTCGGGAAACTTCTTGGCAGCTTCTTTCTTCGTGCGTGGGCACCCGGCGTGGCGGATCACGCCGCAGGACCGCGCCTCTTGGGGCGAGGACACCGTCTTGATGCAGAGGAGGCGGTGGCGCTCCGTGAGCCGTGTGTCTCGGCGCAAGGGCGCCATCTTGATGCAGGGCGATGGAGGCGCCCCGTGATCTACGTCTCCCGCGGCCGGAGGCAGGAGAGGCAGCAAGATGGATGGTGCGGGAGAGCCCCCAGCGGCACTGACGAGCTCGGCGATGCGGTCCAGCAGTTCCTCGTAGAGGCCGTCGACCGGGTGGTAGCGCAGGAGCTCGCGTGCCATTAGCAGTGCGGCATGCGCGTCTGTGGGTGCGCGTCGAGCGTGAGACGATGAGCTGGCCGGAGTCAGTGGCAGTGCGGCCATCCCGCCGCACGGAGGGGTGCAACGATGATGCTTACTGCTTGTTTGCTGCCAGGCCAGTGGCGGCACTGGCAACAGGTGAGGGAGAATGACGGGGAGGCCCGCCGACAGGGGCCGTCTGAGCGACACAGGTGGCGATGGAGGCCCATGCTCAGCGCGGGCTCGACGCGCGCCTGCCATGGATGCGGTGGAGCGGCGGAACGTGGACCAATGAAAGGAAAGCTTCAGCGCACCCCTACCTGGTGTGCCAAATGTCGGATTTCGGGTTCCAACAAAACCCTCGAGGTTCAAACTATGGGGTGTGCACAGAGATCTCTCCCCTCCTTGCTCATGCTCTCACCACAAATCTCAAAGCTCAGCACTTCGAACTCGCAGAACAAAGGACACATGTTTTATACTGGTTCGGGCCACCGTTGTGGTGTAATACCCTACTCCAGTGTAGTGTGATGAATTGCCTCTTGGGCTGAGGATGAACGAGTACAAGGGAAGAACAGCCTCCTGAGGAGAGGTGTCCTTCAGCTCGATGAGCTGGTGAGATGGCCTTGGTGGAGTGGATCCAATCCAAGGTGAGTCGATCAGTTCTCTGTAGACTCCCCTTCCTACTGTGGTGGCTATTCCTATTTATAGAGGCCATGGTCCTCTTCCCAAATGTTGGTGGGAATGGATCCAACAACGGCCAAATTTGAAGGGAGACAACTAGTACAAGTTATCTTGACAAAAGGTGGTCTTCACCTGCCAAAGGCTCTGGTGGTGACGCCGTCCTGGGCTCCATGGTGACCTCTGTTCTGTCGTCCTGCTGGTCTTGGTCTTGTTGCACCGATATGGAAACCTTTGCCTGATGCCTCGGGACTCCTCGCCTGTGCTTGCCTCTTTAGCACCAAAGAGGAAACGAGTACACTGCACGCGCTGGTGCCCGCCTGGCCCTGGTCGTCATGGCTTGCGTCACAGGGACCTTGCGAGGTGCCCATCACCTTGATCTCTCCGCCCCTCGCGAGCCAGCTTGGTGAGGCCGCCCCGAGGAGGTCTTGCATCGTCCGCCACATGAGGCTTGGCCCCTTGCGAGGGTCTTGTGTGTTCGCCGATGAGGATGGGCCGTACAGGGCCGCTGGTGGAACCACGCCGTGGGCCGTAGGCAGGCAAGTCTGGGGACCCCCGTTCCCAGGACGCCGACAACCTAAAGCCCGAGATGGCTGATTCTATTTCCTAGAAACTTTGTAACGATGGAATTTACTCTGCATCCTTGGCCTACAAGGCCAGTTCCTGGGTTTGGTTGACTCCAACATGCAACAATTGGTGTGGAAGATCTAGGCTCCCCCCAAATGCAAATTCTTTGCTTCGCTTGTTACCAGTAACAGGATCTGGACGACCGACGGGCTTCAACGTTCAGTTTGGCCAAACTGTGACCGTTGCCCCCTATGCAAACAAGTTCAAGAATCCGCGGCCCACCTTCTGTTCCAATGCCGCTACATGGGTCAAGTTATGGGAATGATCAAGTTTTGGCTTGGCTTGGCTTGGTGGATGTGCACCATTCTACTTGGATGGCTGTCCATTCGGTAAAGGCCTGGTGGAACCTTATGGATTCCAATATGTTGCAATCTAGATGGCCGATGATGTCCCTTATTATGCTTATCTCCTGGGAAATTTGGAACAAGAGAAACACACGTGTGGTCCGTAACACCGCTGTGCTGGTAGGGGTTCTTGTTGCTAGAATCAAAGATGTATCTAAGCTATGGTGTCTTGCAGAGGTAAAGTATTTGAGTAATGTAGTGCCGCGAGAGTAATGTGTCGTAAGTCGGTTTTTTGGCCAAAACCTCTAAACCTTCTTCTTAATCAATGAAAGTGGCAAATATTTTTCCTAGTTTCAAAAAAATCGCTCTACTGACTTAACTTTGAAGTTTTAAAAAACATTCTATTAGTTCCTAATCGCTCTACTCGGCACACAGTAGAAATAGTGCCCTATCTCACCACCTCCCCACAACCACACCCCAACATGTTTTGAATGTTGCTAATTGTTGGGGAACGTGGTATTGCAAAAAATTTACGTATGATCACGCAAGATCTATCTAGGAGATGCATAGCAAAGAGAGGGGAGAGTGTGCCTACATACCCTCGTAGACCGAAAGTGGAAGGGTTTAGTAACGCGGTTGATGTAGTCGAATGTATTCGCGATCCAACCGATCCAAGTACCGAACGTACGACACCTCCGCGTTCAGCACACGTTCAGCTCAATGACGTCCCTCGGGCTCTTGATCCAGTTGAGGCCGAAGGAGAGTTCGGTCAGCACGATGGTGTGGCGATGGTGATGATGAAGTTACGGGCGCAGGGCTTCGCCTAAGCACTACGATGATATGATCGAGGTGTGTAATTGTGGACGGGGGCACCACACACGGCTCAACAATCAACTTGTGTGTCTATGGGGTGCCCCCTCCCCCGTATATAAAGGAGTGGAGGAGGGGGAGGGCCGGCCCTCTATGGCGCGCCCTGGAGGAGTCCTACTCCCACCGGGAGTAGGATTCCCCCCCCTCCCTAGTTGGACTAGGTGAGAAGGAAGGGGGAGAGCGGGGGGAAGGAAAGGGGGGCGCCGCCCCCCTTCCTAGTCCAATTCGGACCAGAGGGGGAGGGGCACGCGGCCTGCCCTGGCTGTCTCTCTCTCTCTCTCTCCACTAAAGCCCATTAGGGCCCATATACTCCCGGGGGGTTCCGGTAACCCCCCGGTACTCCGGTATATGCCCGAACTCACTCGGAACCATTCCGATGTCCAAACATAGGCTTCCAATATATAGATCTCTATGTCTCGACCATTTCGAGACTCCTCGTCATGCCTGTGATCACATTCGGGACTCCGAACAACCTTTGGTTCATCAAAACACATAAACTCATAATTACTGTCCTCCGAGTCTTCGTGTATGGCATGTTCGTGCTGGCTATCGTGCACGTCTTCCAGTTCATCCTGTTTGGATGTTGCCCCAACAGGGGCTTCATTGTCTTCGGCATTGTCCGGGGTGTTGTTTTCTCCGATGCCGGTATTACTGTCTTTTGCACGACGTGACTTAGAGCGGCGCCGCTAACGCCTGCGTCTGGGCTGTGTCTTAGGAGGTTTATCCTCAACTGGATCTTCTTTGTCATCGTCGTTAGTTTCTTTAGGTGTATCCACCATGTATACGTCGTATGAAGAAGTGACCGTCCCGCGTCCGGTGAGTGGCGGGTTTCGGCCTGCTCTTCTTCGGCATTGTCGCCTATACTGTCGAAGTCTTCGGAGCCATAATCGAGCATGTCGGTTAAGTCCTCGGCAGTGGCTATGGAGTGGGTGGTGGGTGGGAAGCAAGATTCTCCATCATCAGCCCCTAGTTCGAACCAAACATAGTTCGACTGTGAGTCCCCCGCCAAGGACAGGTTTTTCAATGAGTTTAGCATGTCGCCCAAAGGCGAGTGCTGGAAGATGTCTGCGGCGCTGAATTCGAAGATCGATAAACGATCAAGTTCAGCGTCCGCGGGCTCACATGGTTTGGAACTTACGGCAGGAGAAGAGTCCGGAGTTCCGGTGGCACAGGTATCGTGTGAGATCAAGTCTATGTGCGGCTCCAATGTCGGGGAATCTGTGGCCTCCGTGGCGGGGTTGAGCTTCCCGTCCTTGGATGGCGCAGTCTGCTCCGGATCTGACGCCAGAGCGGTTATGGGAGCTGTCTGCTGGATGCAGTCCGATGACAGATTTGGGTCATGTCCCTCGGGGTGGCTAGGAGTGGTAGCCGCGGTCTCGAATCCGGCGAAGATCAAGTCCCCACGGATGTCCACAACGTAGTTCAAGCTCCCAAATCTGACCTGATGACTAGGGGTGCAGCTTTCGATCTGCTCTAGATGGCCAAGCGAGTTGGCCCATAGAGCGAAGCCGCCGAACACGAAGATCTGTTCGGGGAGGAAGACTCCCCCTTGGGCAGCATCGTTGTAGATGGTTGAAGGAGCCATCAAACCTCTTGGTGACAGCACAGTGGAACTCTCAATGAAAGCACCAATGTCGGTGTCAAAACCGGCGGATCTCGGGTAGGGGGTTCCGAACTGTGCGTCTAAGGTTGATGGTAACAGGAGACAAGGGACACAATGTTTTACCCAGGTTTGGGCCCTCTCTATGTAGGTAATAACCTATGTCCTGCTTGATTGATCTTGATGAATATGAGTATTACAAGAGTTGATCTACCACGAGATCGTAATGGCTAAACCCTAGAGGTCTAGCTTATATGGCTATGGTAATGTATCTCTCCTCCGGACTAAGTCCTCCGGTTTATATAGACACCGGGAGGATCTAGGGTTACACAAGGTCGGTTACAAAGAAAGGAATCTACATATTTGGTCGCCAAGCTTGCCTTCCATGCTAAGGAGAGTCCCATATGGACACGGGTGCAGTCTTCGGTGTTCGTATCTTCACAGCCCATCAGTCTGTCCCATGGCTAACAGGCTGTCGTGGTTCTAAGTCTGATAGTAGAATAGGGGGTAGGTATGTAGAGGCAAGATCTTAGTTATGGAGAAGTTGTACACGCGAGTTTTACGAGTTCAGGCCCTTCTCGGAGGAAGTAATAGACCTACGTCTCAGAGCCCTGAGGCGGTCGACTGGATTATATGCCACTACTAGGGAAAAGGCTAGCAGCAACGCGTGTTTTGTGCTCACTAGTAGCGTGGGTAGGCGCGCTACTAATAAGGCGCTACAGCTATTGCTTAGCAGTAACGCGTGCCCGCACGTGCTACTGCTAGGGAAAATGGCTGCAGCGTTTGTTCACTCCCGCGCTACTGCTAATGTAACTACTGTCAGCGTGTTTTCTCGCCATCGCTACTAGTATTCTTTTTTTATTTTTTTATTTTTAGTGTATTTATGCGCCATAGGACAAATATTGGTACAATACCAGTTATGAGGTTTACATCATTATGTCCATAATAGTGTGTCAAATGAAGGTGGATTAGGTTCAAGTGGAGGCAATATGTGGTGCATGTCAAAAGTATACTACTAATCCAAACTTGATCTAGTTTGGACTAGTAGTACTTTAGATGTGCACCACATGTTGCCTCCACTTGAACCTAATCCGCCAACACAAGCTATTTAATCATCATCATAGTCATTACCACCAACAGTATTTATTTAATCACCACTAACACTAGCTAATAATAATCATCATAGTCATTACCACCAACACTAGCTATTTTATCATCATAGTAATAGTGTAGCACATCATCATCCTCAAACTCATTTCTAGCTAGCTAATCACTCCTGCTGCTCTCTCTTAGGTAAAATAACATAAAACATGTGTAGCTCTCCTCCTTGATCAAGTTGGAGCATGCAGATGAACATGTCTCCTAATCGTGGGTAGCGCATCTGTTTGCTGCCCCCTAGTACTTCTCTGCGCTCCCCCATCACATATTTGGTCCAGTCTTGCACTATTAAGCATCCGTCGCTAATCTTGAATGCAATAAAGTAATCTGTAGGATATCTTGGCCGTAAGCTAATAATACTCATGGTACCTTTAGTCTCGATCCCATAAGGCACAACATTCATCGGGAGTCCCTGTTGAAGAACATCGTATGGTAACATATTTAGCAATGAAGTTTAGCTTCAAAAATAATGTATGGAAAAGATGCACCGAGGACAAATAGTAAAAATCTTACCATCCTTCCTAAATAGATGTGACCGTAGTTCATTACGAACACTATTGGTCGCACGTTTTTAGTACTAACATTTCTAAATGCAGGAAGAAAATTTGTCTTGACAGTATCAAGATCCTCAAGCCATGAAACATAATGACTTAGCTCCACGCAGTTGAGTTCAGCCTCGGGACAGTAGTAGGTCCTGTCTACCAAGCCGTGGACATGTTTGCTTGCACCAAAATAAGCTGACAATACAAATTAGTTGTCAACTATTTTTGAATAAACAATATCAAAGACATAAATATGGTTGAGAAACTTACATAATTGTATAACTGGAGGCGTCTGCACATCGACCCAGATGTCTGTATTACCTTCAATATCATCTTCCGGACGAATATCAAAGGTGATAACCATATCAGGCTCAAATTCATAAGTCTTGCATAGTGCTCGCCATGTTTTGCATCCAAAATAGGTGTAATCGTCTGAATTGTATAATTTTGCGTGGAAAATATAACCATGCTCGGTCTTCAAGTAAACTTTCTTTACCTCCATAGTATGACTGAAACCTATCTTATCCAATACAAAAACTCTTGCATGGCAGGGGATACGCTAGTACAATAGTAAAAAAATATAAGTTGAAGCAAATGAAGCATATGTCATGCTTAATTACGAAAAAAAGACTTGTCGTTGTGACTTACTTTATCCACTTCGAAGTTCTCGTCCAGCTTGATGCTGAAGCGCTATCATCATCTAGCAATATTCCGTTGCACAGGCCGTGCTCGTCTTCGCAGTATTTGCAAATACCGAAATCCTTTTCGTCATCAGACATTTCCTATGTTCATAGTTAAAAAATTAATTGAAAATCGATCGAAGACAACTACCAAGATACTCAACATACAAATCCGGGCACTCGATATTTCCTACACATTCTGGCACAAGTCATGCCAAAATTCACGGAAAAATCCAGCATGACCTTTGCTAAAATAGGACATATCGAGCGGAAATGAATCAACACTCCGGCAAAACATAGGCCACTCGGAGGTGTAACCTACAAACATGACCGGCCACTTGGATATTGAGCAACACAAGATATACATTTCAAAATATCTTATAGGACTCAAATTAGCATCCATTCAATAAGCAAAAGTAAATCATCTCATGCGTCCGTACATCGTCGAATATTATCACTAATACATCCCAAATAGTGTCATACATATAACATCACTAATACAACTAAAACCCTAGCACACGACGGGTATCGGCGCGGGCAGTGGACACCCACAGAGTAGGAACCATCACGAGATCATAGCTCCAGTGAGATCCCTGGAGAACCTGCTAGGTATTGGAGAACCTGTGCTCCAACGCAAACAAGTAGCGACGGACGTGCGCGTCCTCCTCACAAACACGGTGACGCACCACCTCCGCGGAGTCCTTGAGCCTCTGGACCATCACTGGCCCATGCGACCGCCACCAAAGAAGGTTCGGGTCAACGACAGGCTGGCTCCTCACCAACCTGCGCCCCCGGTAGGTAGCGCCTCCCAGTACCACCCCGGCGGAGCCCAGTCCCGGACATGGCCCATCTGGTCAAGCAGGTGTCGTCCTCCGCCGACTTGACGACGAGGATGTGGGATAGGCATCGTCCACGACGATGCGAGAAAAATTGCTTTAACTAAACAAATAGCAACAAGTTCTTACTAACTAGTTCTATTAATTCAACTAGTTCTTACTAAAAATAAACTTACTATAAATAAAAATAGCAACAAGTTCTTACTAACTAATTAGTACCTAGGAACTACTACCCTAATTACCATCTAATTTGATAAACCTAGGGGTGGAAAGTTGTAGCGGATATTCCAATTATCCAACTATAAAGTGAAATAAGTGGTCAAATTTTACTCGTTTTATGATTCATCTTAGAAATTTGATTCATTTCCACACCCTTACATGAACCCTAACTCATTTGAGCCGCATCCGCATCCGATTCGTTTCAACCCTGTCCTTCATCATTGCTAGCCATGTTTCCTACGATTAAATCTAGTAAATTAATTCTAGACCTAATAAAATGAATAATGACATACAAAAGGCCTATGTTTTGTAGGAACATTGACTCCTTCCTGGCACGACAAATCTCTGGCACTCGATATGTCCTAGTTTGTAGCACAAGTCATTGTGACACTCCAAAAATTTTTATTTGGTTTTCAGCACAAACTTTGTGGTTTTTGAAAAGAGGCCATTTAAAATTTTCCAGAAAACCTTCCTCTTAAAAACTTCTTTGGCAAGGATTTTTATTTTTGTATCTTCTTCAAACTATGGTGTTTGATCATTTAAAACTCTTTCTCTGATGGTTCCCTTCTCAAAATATATTTTTGGAAATTATTCTTTTCTTACAAAAAGAACTCTGTGAATTTTGAGGATTTTCTTATCTTGAAAACCACCCATGGTTCTACCATGTCTCCTATAGTAAATCTTCTCAAAATCCCTCCCTCCACCTTTGAACAATCTAATTTCTCTATCTCAACAAGTCCAAACAAATTTTGGATTTTATTTCAATTATTTTATCTCCCAAATCATTTCTGCCAATTATTTTGAGCCTAAGTGATTTTCAAAGCAAGTACCTCATTGCCTTTGGATTTTCACCTCAAACCAACTCCCCTGGATTGTCTTTAGTACCCACAACCTAGAACCATCTTGATCCACTCTTCTTCTTTTCAAAAATTTCAAATTTCACTCACTGTGAGTTTGGACCAGATTTGACAAATTTGATGAAATTCATATCTACACTTCTCCAAAAATTCCACCAAAATTAAGGCAGCCTCCTGGTGCAATGAGAGGCCACCCCACCAAGTTTCAGCTCAAGCAGAGCCTCCCTCATACCAAAAACATTCTGTCGAACACCTGAGCTGCATTGTCCCTTTGCATTTTCAGAAAAATTCAGAAAAGTTCAGAGATGCAGCGTCGTTTCTTCGTTAGTGATCGGTCACTGTCCACAGTGCGCTTGGCGCGTTGCACGCGGCCCCTTCTCCCTGGCCAGCACCCCGCACGCGCGCTTGGCGTCTTCCTGGCGTCGGTGGCGCCCTGAGCCGCCCGCGCTGGCGTGTCTTGCGGCGGCCGAACCACCGTAGCGGCCGACAAGTAGCAGAACGGCGGCATAACGCCGTTCCGCGCCGCCCTTTGCTCCCTAGCCCTACGCGTGGCTCATGCATGCCAGCGCACGCCCGTGGCACCGTCGCCGTGGCCCGGCAAGCACGGAACGTGCTCCCTGCCGCCGATGGGCCCGCGCCGCCCCGTTCTGTCGAGCTCGCCCAAAGCACCAAATCCAAGCCTGGTTAGCACCTAAATGGAACTGGTGGACCTCCGCGATGACGCCCAACTCCCTAAACCTCCCCGACCAAGCTCTGCGCCGCCGTAACCTTCGCCGGAGATCCCCGTTCACAGCCACCGCCTTGGATCGTCTATAAAAAGGACCCCGAGCTCGCTCACGAGCCCCACACCTTCACTGCACCTCTCCAGGACCCTGCCAAGCCACCACGAGGACCTCGAGGAGGTCTCCTCCCCCAGCTCCGACCGCCCCGTTCCGCCTCGGCCTCCACCTCGATTCGCTCCGCTCTCTCCGACGAGGCCCTCGATCACCTGAACCACCGTCCGCCGGAGCAAGGCTCGCCATCGACGTGGTACTCGCCGGCGACCACCACCACCACCAACCGACGCGAATGGCACCCTGAACACGGAGGTACTCTCCGATCCCCCTACCTCACCGTGGATCGCCGCCGGCGACCACCGCGGCGCTCGGGCACCGGCAAACTCTGCCGCCCCGTTTGAATATTCAAACCTGACGGGCAGGACCCGCCTGTCAGCCTCTCTATCCTGTCTAAGCGAAGCGTTTTCTGAAAACGTCTTCTGCCAAATGCGTTTTCCCGCTGGGCCGGCGCATTCTTATTCGAGTCGTTTTCTGTTTTTGTAAGCTAGCCCCTAGGAACTTTCTGTTTCATTACAGATGAGTCCCTGGATTAAAACCCTTATAACTTTTTAACAGAAAGGAATTTTTGAGTGATTCTTTTTCTGTCCTCTTCAGATTTTTGTCTAGTTTTTTATCATATTTATTTGAAAAATATTTGGTATAATTTTTGTGCACCTCACGGTATTCACGATAGCGCGTATATTTTCTTTATACCGTAGATACCGAAGGAGGTGACGGGACCGCAAACTTCACCGAGCTAGGCTCCGACTACTCCGAACCAGGCAAGCATGTTTGAACTTTTGATATGATGATTGTTTTGGCATGTTTGCATTAAGTGGTTTATGGCATGTTGATGAACATACCGACGAATGTCATGTTACCTGCAACGATGAGGCAAGTGAGTTTCGAAAATCCATAAGTGGATGGATGTGAGTATGCATGGCCATGTGTTGGCATGAGGATGGGTAAGATGGCAGTGTTGTAGCATACCAGGCTTATGCCAGACTATGTGACTTCAATGTCAACTCGTATCATTCCAGTTCCTTCCATTCTTCCTTCCCTGTACTACCACATGTTTTCCGCAAGGAATATGTCTTAGTAAGTTGTAAACCGCTTTCCTGGTACACACCAAAAAGGAGAGGCCGTGATGATGGTTCCATGGCCCTGGATTAAAGCCAGTCATCCAGTCAGGGGGCATGGGTGTTTCCGGTTGGGACCGAGAGGGGGGCACCCCTTAGAGTGCGCGTATATAAATTTGATCCCATGCTATTCGAGATTGTGATCTCCCCGTCTCAAAAGTTTTTCTTGGACGATGTCTAGGGTGATTCCTAGCATCGAGAGGTAGGATGGGTGTGTACTAGTTAGCTGTGTTTTCTTCCGAAATACCGTAAACGGAACTAGTCCTTCGTGACTACGGAAATCCGTTGGCTGTGGGAAAAATTTGTACAAACTCTGCAGAGTCATATATTCCTTCGAATCATCTATTCCATGTCCAAGTTCGATATTATCTTATCCTGACCAAATGTCAGTTTTGATGACAGAGACTCCGGTGAATCGCATGAGTGCTAAGTCCGGTTAAATGATTATTCCTGTGGATGGACTAACCTGTTTATTTTCATGAATTGAATGTTTATTATGAGTATTATTTACTTGTGAATAAAAGCCCTTTCTATGATGTCGCTCAGACGTCCGACTGTGGCATTTCTTTTAAAGCCCTTTATGTGGCGTCGCTCAGACGCCCGACTGTGGCATTCCTTTTAAAGCCCTTTATGTGGCGTTGCTCAGACGCCCGACTGTGGCATTTCTTTTAAAGCCCTTTATGTGGCATTGCTCAGACGCCCGACTGTGGCATTTCTTTTAAAGCCCTTTATGTGGCGTCGCTCAGACGCCCGACTGTGGCATTTCTTTTAAAGCCCTTTATGTGGCGTCGCTCAGACGCCCGACTGTGGCATTTCTTTTGAAGCCCTTTATGTGGTGTCGCCTAGACGCCCGACTGTGGCGTGCTTTATTTATTCATCCTCCTATCGAGGTGTCGCTTCAGACACCCGATTGGGTTTACAGTTATTTTGTTGGGTTTTCGAGCGGACTACCGCCGACCCCCTTTTTACCTGTCTTGTTTTTGTGAATTAATGTGCCACTGTTAAAAATTAATCATGACTCATCCATGCATGCATTTGTTATATCTTACGTCCGAACTGTCTTGCGAGTACTTTCAAAGTACTCACCTGGCTTGTTGATTTGGCCAGATGCTGACGAAGGCGATCTCATGGATGAAGATTTTGATAGTGAGTCCGACGCCTAGAGGAATCCCAGTCAGTCTCGTACGACCCTGGATTTGGTCACTGTATTATATCCGCTTCCGCTACCAAATAAATTCATCGAGGCTCACCTCGACGCTCGATGAGATGCCAGTTTTAGAGTCATGTATCTCACTCCCCGCTGTGTTTTTCCACCACCACCCTATCCTCGAGTCAGTAGTATGCCTCCGCACCACTGTGTCATGTCCGCCATTATGTATAATTATTGGCGTGCTTGTAATAATTTAGTTGAGCAACCGTAGCTCGACCCTGTAATATATTTTATGCTGCTGGCTTATTGTATCAAGAATTTGTCTACCGGTAAGGAGGATTTTCCTCATACTGGACTCAAAAGATTGGTTTCTCAATAAACATTTTTATTGGAAAACCGGTCGTGACAAGCTTGGTACCAGAGCCAGGCTGACTGTAGGAAGCCACTAGGTGCGATCGCTAATTGGTTATTAGCATGATTGAGCCATTTCATATTTTCTTGCAATTGTAGTCATTTTCTGTCAGTCAGCATAAATTTATGATCTGACCATGCAGAATTTTTGCCTACTTTTGTAGATGGCCGACAACAGCTGCGAGTCTCAGACCTTCGCCAACGTGCCCGATGGGTTCGTCAAGCTTCTTTCCTTCATCGTTCAGGTCGCGATGGGGCCATCTGTGCGCCCAGTCTTCACACTCTGCCAGCACCGAGTCAACGACAGTCTGACCATGCACCAGGCCGCGGTGCAGTTCAAGGGAGGGCGTGGTGAGTTACGCCGCTTCCGGTTCTTGGGAAGAGCCATGCCTACGGAGAGGCATGCTATGCAGATGGCAGCTCGCGAGGCGATAGCACGTCTCAGAGATGTCCTCCTCGTGATGAAGACTCGTCGTTACCGTTATCTTCCATGCCATGTGCCTTACACCTGTCACTACGCATTCTCCTGCCCCAGAGGAGAATGAGAAGAGGCTTTTGAGATGCTTATTGAGTATCTCCGGGCCCTGGAGGCAGCCTTCGACAACCTGGTGGACGACTTCGTGGCTGCCCGCATGGACTCAGTTCATGGCTGTGCTGCCAACAGGAGGGAGCTCCTACCCACCGCACCGCCACTTACTTTTGTCTCGTCCTCAGCATCTCATGCACCTACTCGTCGCCTGCCTTCTACCGAAGAATTCAACCAAGTCATTGCGCCCACTCCAGCGCGCACTGCACCACCCTTCGCGCCCACTCCTATTCGTGTTGTTCCGCCCCTGGCGCCCGCTCCGTCCACCCAGCGCAACTCTACTCGTATGGAGCCTATCAGTGAGGAGGAAGTCGAGTCCCCAGCCTCGCTACGCCTCACCCTCGGCAGGGCAAAGGAGGTCGTCAACATCTCCGCCTGAGTACGCTTAGCCGCCATGCAATGTACCGCTTTGTATGATATGTTTATATGTACATAAGTTGTGAGAAGTAGCCTGTTTGCGCATCATGTAGGATCTGGAGGAGTGCACTAGCCTAAATAACATGTCAGGATTATGTACGCATATCCTGAGTGATATATTGTATAATTACCGCCCGCGTGTAAGATATGTAATGAGCAGTCCTTCTCCGTACGCAAATCGATATGTTTTTCTTAAGTAAGTTTGGTTATTTGATTTTAATTGCCAACTTTATGCATTTATGGAATTGTTTTTGCGACTCTTTTCGCTTTTCTTATGGGTTTTACAAAATATATCCCCAGAGTGAAAAATGTCTCGTCCTTGGACTCGCTCCATGCCAACTCCACCATAGGAAAATTATGATACACAACCCAGCAGCAAGTTCGCACAGGGACAGTCAAGCCAACAGGATAGTGAATCGGCACTTTCACAAATGTGTCGCCTTTATGAGCAGAGTCAGCAACAACATCGGGAAATGATGAACCAAGTCATCAACATGGGAAATCACCATGGACAGTATCCGCAGCATTCCAAGTTATCTGAGCTACAGAAGACACGTCCCCAAACATTTTCTCATACTGACAAGCCTCTGGAGGCCGAGGATTGGCTTCGTGATATGGAGAGAAAATTGATTATTGCAAAATGTTCAGATCTTGAGAAAGTACTATATGCTCCGCACTATCTCACAGGAGCAGCTGCATCCTGGTGGGAGAATTTTCTGGACATGCACCCCAACGAAAATGATATAACCTGGGATGATTTCAAGGAAGGTTTCCGTGGTGCACACATTCCCAAGAGTATTATGAAAATCAAGAAGAGAGAGTTCGATGACCTCAAACAAAGGAACATGATAGTGTCAGAATACAACGGCCATTTTACTCTATTGTCTCGCTACACCAATGAAGAACGTATGACTGAGAGCAAGAAGATGGAGAAATTCCTTGACGGTCTGGCGCCCGCGCTTAAATGCCAACTGGTCGTGCACACTTTTCCAGATTTTAAGACTCTACTGGACAAAGCCATTACTCTGAAAAATGAGAGACGTAGCTTGGAGGATTTCCACAAGCGAAAAACAGACCAGACTACTCTTGCGCGCAACCACCGAAACAAGACAGATTTTCAGAAAAATGGGACACACAAGCCTACGACAAACATCTCACGCCCAACCAAGAATTTTCATGCAAGGGACAAGGAGTTCACATATCGCCCAGGCGTTACTTGCTACGCTTGTGGAGAAGAAGGGCACTATGCCAAACAGTGCCCCAAGCCAAGGAACTCGACCCCGAAGCCAAACAATGGTGGAAATAATTCAGCGCCCAAGCGCAACAATTTCAACCCCAACAATAACCACAGGAAGGGTCATCTAAACCACGTGACCAAAGAAGAAGCACAAAACGCTCCGGATATCGTAGTCGGTACGTTTCCGGTCAACACAATACCTGCAACGGTTTTGTTTGATTCTGGAGCTTCTCACTCATTCATTTCGAAAATTTTTGCTTTGCAAAATAATTTTTCGATGTTTCCCTTGGAAAAATCCATGATCATCAAGTCCCCTGGGATTCAGCAAGTTACTCAGAGTTACTGTCAGAATGTGGTTATTGAGTTCAAAGGATTGAAATTTTACGCCAATCTTATTGTGTTGGAAAATAAAGGACTGGATGTCATCCTAGGGATGGACTGGTTAACCACCAACAAAGGTTTTATTGACTGTTTCAACCGGACCGTAATTCTCACACACCACGACGGGAAGACAATAAAAGTATCAGCCAAGGAAAGAAAAATACCCCGGCAGCCGAGATTGAATAAGGTGGACATTTCTGAGTTAAACAAGGTTCCAGTGGTATGTGAATTTCCAGACGTATTTCCCGAAGAACTACCAGGCAATGCCACCAGACCGAGAAATAGAATTCAGCATTGAGCTAGCACCAGGAACCACCCCCATATACAAGAAACCATACAGAATGGCACCATCCGAGTTGAAGAAATAAATAAAGGAATTACTGGACAATGGATACATTCGAGCCAGCTACTCACCTTGGGGATCACCAATTTTATTTGCCAAAAAGAAGGATGGAACACTAAGATTGTGCATAGACTACCGAGCACTTAACATGGTCACAGTCAAGAACAAATACCCGATGCCACGGATAGATGATTTATTTGATCAGCTCGCTCAGGCCAAGGTATTCTCAAAGATTGACTTAAGGTCAGGATACCATCAATTAAAAGTGCGAACAGGGGATATCCCCAAAATAGCCTTCACCTCCAGATTGGACTATATGAGTTCACAGTTATGCCTTTTGGATTAACAAACGCCCCCGCATATTTTGTTCACCTCATGAACAAAGTATTTATGAAGTTTATGGACAAGTTCGTTGTGGTATTTATCGACGATATTCTGATATACTCCAAGACACCAGAGGAGCACGCGGAACATCTCAGGATTGTGCTAGGAGAACTCAGGAAACATCAATTGTATGCCAAGTTCAGCAAGTGCAAATTATTATGAGTATTATTTACTTGTGAATAAAAGCCCTTTCTGTGATGTCGCTCAGACGTCCGACTGTGGCATTTCTTTTAAAGCCCTTTATGTGGCGTCGCTCAGATGCCCGACTGTGGCATTCCTTTTAAAGCCCTTTATGTGGCGTTGCTCAGACGCCCGACTGTGGCATTTCTTTTAAAGCCCTTTATGTGGCGTTGCTCAGACGCCCGACTGTGGCATTTCTTTTAAAGCCCTTTATGTGGCGTCGCTCAGACGCCCGACTGTGGCATTTCTTTTAAAGCCCTTTATGTGGCGTCGCTCAGACGCCCGACTGTGGCATTTCTTTTGAAGCCCTTTATGTGGTGTCGCCTAGACGCCCGACTGTGGCGTGCTTTATTTATTCATCCTCCTATCGAGGTGTCGCTTCAGACACCCGATTGGGTTTACAGTTATTTTGTTGGGTTTTCGAGTGGACTACCGCCGACCCCCTTTTTACCTGTCTTGTTTTTATGAATTAATATGCCACTGTTAAAAATTAATCATGACTCATCCATGCATGCATTTGTTATATCTTACGTCCGAACTGTCTTGCGAGTACTTTCAAAGTACTCACCTGGCTTGTTGATTTGGCCAGATGCTGACGAAGGCGATCTCATGGATGAAGATTTTGATAGCGAGTCCGACGCCTAGAGGAATCCCAGTCAGTCTCGTACGACCCTGGATTTGGTCACTGTATTATATCCGCTTCCGCGACCAAATAAATTCATCGAGCCTCACCTCGACGCTCGATGAGATGCCAGTTTTAGAGTGTCCCCGCTGTGTTTTTCCACCACCACCCTATCCTCGAGTCAGTAGTATGCCTCCACACCACTGTGTCATGTCCGCCATTATGTATAATTATTGGCGTGCTTGTAATAATTTGGTTGAGCAACCGTAGCTCGACCCTGTAACATATTTTATGCTGCTAGCTTATTGTATCAAGAATTTGTCTACCGGTAAGGAGGATTTTCCTCATACTGGGGTCAAAAGATTGGTTTCTCAATAAACATTTTTATTGGAAAACCGGTCGTGACAGTCATGCCGAAATTCACGGAAAAATTTCGGCATGACCTTTGCTAAAAAGTGGACAAATTGAGAACCTGAAATTTGCTAGAACGGAAATGAATCAACATTCCGGCAAAACATATATAGGCCACTCAGCTTCATTCAAACAACAAAGCCACTTGGGCACAAACAACATGACCACTTCAATGAAAAGATATAATCAACAATAAAAGTCTAGGAAGGGA
Organism: Triticum urartu; assembly: GCF_003073215.2. Lineage (NCBI taxonomy): Eukaryota > Viridiplantae > Streptophyta > Magnoliopsida > Poales > Poaceae > Triticum > Triticum urartu. The sequence goes on from NC_053027.1 coordinate 86,731,714, forward strand.
TCATCTTTAAAATAAAACTTGCCTAAATAACCTAGATAATTAACCTAATTAAACTAGTTAACCTGATTAGTTCTCTGTCAAAGCCCTAACTAAATTTTTGCACTAACCTAGGTAATTAACCTAATTAAACTAGTTAACCTAACTACTTCTCTGTCAAAGCCCTAACTAAATTTTTTCCCTAACCTAGATAATTAACATAATTAGACTAGCTAACCTATGCATGAGAGAGAGAGGAGGGGTGGGGGCTTATAGAGGATGGCTCCGGTGGTGGCGAGGGAGGCAGGGGCGTCTCCGGTGACGGCGAGGGAGGATCCGGTGGCGTCGACGGCGGCTCCGGGGGCGTTGATGAGGCCGCGCGGCTCCATGGCATTGGGGGCGGCTCCGGTGGCGTCGACGTCGGCACGAGATGGCGGCAAAGTGGGGCGACGGTGAGTCGGGGAGACGGCGGCGGGGTGGGTCGAGAGATTTGGGGGGCAAGTGGTGGACGGGGGGGGGGAACAGTTTTTTGGTTAAGTCAAAACTAGCGGTAGCGCGTTTCGCAGAACGCGCTATAGCTAAGGTAGCTATAGCGCTTTTTCCAAAACACGCTACTGCTATACATATGCAATTTCTCTCTTTTTATTTCCTTTTCTGTTTCTATAGCGGGGGTCCTGGAAACGCGCTGCAGCTGCGTTAGCTACAGCGCCTCTTACTAACACACGCTACAGCTAAGCCTTTCTCTGTTTTTTCGCCTTTTCATTTATTTTGCTTTACATTTTATTTTTTTCTTTCTCCTTTTTCTGTTTCTTTCATTTTAATTTACTTTTCTATTTGTTTTTCATTTTATTTTATTTCCATTAGCAGTAGCGCTATTACAGGGAAACGCGCTGCTACTCATGCCCTAGCGGTAGCGCGCTTCCTGCAAGGCCACTGCTGCTATGCGTAGCCCATCATTCCAGCAATGGGAATATTAGTAGTAGCGCTTTTACGGGAACACGCGCTACTGCTAGAATCATATCTGCAACGCGGTTTATTCTGAACCGCTACTGCTATCTAGCACTAGCGCCCTTTTTTAACCCGCGCTGTTGCTAAATTTCTGTGTATAAGGTTTTCCCTAGTAGTGTGCGTGTGTGTTACAGGGGGTGAGAACCCTTGTCCCAGAGGAGGGGGTGGCTTATATAGAGTGCGCCAGGACCCCTGCTCCCCTCCGTTACACAGGGTTCAATATTCATAAAGAGAGAGCGTTACAGGTAACGTCTGTAATAAAGTGCTACAAATGATCATTAAATATACAAGTAAATGCCTGACCGTTGCTGCGCAGAGCGGCCTTAGGTCTTCTTGTACGTCGAGTGGTCTTTTACATGGTCAAATGGTTGAGTAGTCGAGTGACTTAAAGAAGAAGGAGTCTCCGAGTGAATGGTAGGTCGAGTGGATTGCACTCGACACCTTTATTGGGTCCTCCCTGTTTACTCTTGAACTTCTTTGCTTTTAAGACAAGGACCTTAGGTAGGACGTATAGGTCGGGCCTATTACCCTACCCCAGGTCTATGCCCTCATCATTAGCCCCCCCAATGGATTGAGGTCCGAGTGAAAAGAAGGTTGAAGTTGATCCTTCCTTGACTCTTGCCTTCCTCAAGAAGTCATCTCTGAATGGAGGCCAGTGTTGGAACTTCCGGCTTTGTTTCAGTCGCCCTGATCGATTCAAAAATTACGGATTGGTTTTTATAACGTTGCCTGTCGAGTGTCATATTTGATGCGAAATCTTTGGCATGATCAGTTGCAGATGATCCCGGATTTCGCGGGATTCGAAATTTCGGTAGAAGCGCGCTAGATGGAGCGCGCCATGCTAAGCGGAGTGGACAGACAGGATGCTTTGATTTGCGCGCCACCTTTTTCGCCATGTATCCCTTGTGTGATTTATTGAGGGATTTGACAGGATCGCCCGGACCCACGCGTCAGCCACTCGGAAGTGGGCCTTTAAAAGCGGCGAGGCCGAGGCGTCCGCACAGTGCGTGCCTATTCTCCTTCTTCTTCCTCTTGCTCCTTCACCCCATCCGGCTTCTCCACTCTCGACGCCACCGCTCCGCCGCCATGGGGAAGGAGAAAACGGCGGCGCTGGAACGCGTGAAGAAGGCGAAGGGGCGGCAAAAAGCAAGAAGACAAATCGGGGGTCTTCATCGCGCTCGGGGCTACCATCGGGTTGGATCCAAGGAGATTGGATTCGATCTTCGCTTCGACAGGAAGACTTGGACAATATGGCCGAGTTAGGGCTGATCGTCCATGAGTTTGTGCGGCTGCTCGAGGGAGAATCGGAGCCGCAGCCGAGACCGGGTGAGTGCATTCTTCTCGCCACTCATGTCGACCGTGGCTTCTCACTTCCTCCGCATCCCTTCTTTCGAGGTTTCCTGAATTTCTTTGGGGCCCAATTCCATCATTTTACTCCCAACACTATCATGTATCTTGTTGCATTCGTATCCATGTGCGAAAATTTCTTGGGGTGTCGACCGCACTGGGGTCTTTTCAAGCAATTCTTTACCATCCGCTCCCAAACAGTGAAGAAAGCGAACTCGAACGACGAGAAAACCCACGTTATCCAGATGTGTGGGGGTCTGGGTATTCAGAAGAGGAACAGGAGTTCCTTCCCTTCGATGACTCTCCCGGAATCGGTCAGGGGCTGGCAGTCGACCTGGTTCTACTGCCAGGACATCGCGACTCTGGGCCAGTCGACTAGGCTTCCTCCATTCTCTTTTAATCGTGTCCAAACTCCATCTTCATTGAAAGTGACTGCCGCGGAGACGGCGGAGACAAGCATGCTGGTCGAGAGAGTAGTTCAATTGATCAACCAAGGCGTCACCGGCATGGACCTGCTAGAGGTGTTCCTCAGTCGGCGTATCCAACCACTCCAAGCTCACGACCACTCCATGTGGATGTATTCCGGGGCTGGTGACACCGCTCGGGTTCATCCGGAGGAGGTGGCGGCCAAAACAGTGGCTCAATGGCTGAGGGGTATCACTGGGAACAAGGACAACCCCAGGGGCGCCAGGAGAGTCAACCCTTTCAATGACAGCAACCAACCAGACAAGGTTTGGCCATTACGACTGAGCTTTTTGGACGTGTTTTCTGACTGTTTGTTGATCCGACTGACTTGTATCCGGCTCCTTGTTTTGTAGATTTACACGGAGATGTACTCAATGCCCAATGGTGAACAAGCTCTAGAGCAAGACCAAGAGGGCGAGGACAGCATGGAGGAGAGCGGCGAGTGGGAGTCACCAGCCGACGATGATGAAGATGAGAGCGATGAGTCGGGCGATGAGGAGGTAGCCGACTCACCGCCTCGTTCTGAACGTCGATCCAAGCAGCTCCATGATCCCACGGGCAGGCGCGGCCAAGCTGTGGCGCCGAGTGCTCCATCTCAAAAACGCGCTCGGTCTTTGACTCCAGAATTGGCTGAGAAGGTCACCAAGCAGCCCAAGATCAATCCTTCGAAGGCTCGGAAGACCTTGCCTAGAATCAAGATGGACGTTCCTGTTGCTTCTGGGTAAATGTTCTTCCCGTATTTTCTTGTTCCGACCGACTTTCTTGTTCTGACCGAGTGGATGATAAACCTTTACAGCTCGACCTCATCTGTGACTGACATGGACATTGACAAGAACCCGGACGACGAGGAAACCGATGACGCAGCTACCTCCAAAGCGAGTAAGTCTGCCCGGTTCGAATTTATTTGGACGACTGGATTGTTTGTCAGCTATCCGTATGACTTTATCTGTTTATTGTAGTTCCACGGGACGTTGTTGTGCTCCCGGGCGATGAAGAAGAAGTACCGCTGAGGGGGAGGAGGACGAAATACAAGGAACTGGGCGGGAAAGCGCCTGAGGTCCAGGTTCCTCAGTCGACCATGACACCTGGGACGGCAGTCGAGCGATCGACAGACCCGACTCGAACCAACGTCACCTTCGCTGTCCCGCTGTCGACTGATTGTCCATCAGGATCAGCTGCTCGGACTTTTGATGCACCAATACAACTCCACGCTTCAGATCCGGAGGTTGCTCCGATTGCTCTGCCAGCATCGCTTTTCACTGCGTATCAAACTCCGGACGACCCATCGACTGCTGCCAAGGAAGCTCTCCTTCAGTTGAATCTTGTGATGGGGCAATTGAAAGTGGTGCATGAGGCCAGTCAGGTGGCCTTCAACATCGGAGCTGCTTTGCAAACCAATGTCCAGGGTAGTTGATTTCCAATTGATCAAATTTCTCGTCTAATCACCCACTAGGGTGTGGCTGTTTTGAAATTGTATAAGTCACTTTGGATCGATTTGAGCTGAATCTTTGAACTAGTGGGGGCACTCTGAGTGCACCCACTGGGTGTAGTCCCCAAGACCATGATTGACTGCAGGCAGTCGACTGTGGTCTAAGAATCTGAACTTTTTTTTATAACTCACACTAGGCGGACCATGCCGAGTGGAACCAAAACCAGTGGGGGCACACTAAGTGCACCCAGTGGGTGTAGTCCCCGAGACCATAGTTGACTGCGGGCAGTCGACTGTGGTCTGAGAATCTGAACCTCTTTCTTTTTTCAAAACTAGGGGGGGCACGCTAAGTGCACCCACTGGGTGTAGTCCCCGAGACTGTCGTCGAATGTTTGATTCGATGGTAGTCTTGAAGTAACTGTCGCAGTGATGTCTTTCATTTCAGTCGACTGGCAAGTCTTATGTGTTGGCCACAAAAATCTTGTGATCTCGGTGCTCAACTCTCTACACTGAACAAGCAACAAATCAGCCTCAACCTTGATCTAGAACTGGCCAGAAAGAATCTCAAGACTGCTCGCGATGAAGAAGCTGCCATGGGAGGTAACCAATTATCAACTGTCTATCTTACTGCTGCTGGCACTTTTCCTTTCCATTTTTCTACCGAGTGACTCCACTCGAGCAGATGTATGTAGTGAAAACCGTCAACTCCAAGACCGCCTGAAGAATGTTATTTCTTTAGAGAAAATGAAGCAGGCCTTGGAGAATAAGGATCTAGATCTTCCTGCTGCACAGAAGGAAGCGCAAGAGAAAACTGTCCTTGCCGACAACAAGCTTGCTTCGGTCGGCAAGTTAGAGGAAGAGAATTCCAAACTGAAGACTGATGTTTCTGATGCCAATCGGGAGGTCGAGCGACTGAAGAAGGACAAGGACAAGCTGACTGGTGAGCTTCGGAGCCTCAAAGTTAATAAGGGCGAGTTGGAGTCTTATCTGGGCCAGCTTGCTGCAAAACTGGTCTTAAACCTTGAAGGTACTGATGATTGACTGAGTTATTTCTGTCGACTGTCAAGTCTAATCATATCGTCGACTCACCATTTACTTGACTATGCAGAGTTTTGCCAGGACTTTGAAGCGGAAACTGGGTGGGTCGAGACGGGTCTTGATCCCATAAACTGTCTAGTCAAGGATGACGTTGCGATGAATGTGTTGTGTTTGGAATCTCGCATGGACAGCGCGGTTGCTTTCCTGCCCGCCTGAAAACGGCGATGACTCGGGTTGATGCTGAACTCTGGCCTCAGGTGGAACTGTCTCCAGATATCAAGTCCCTGATGGCTCGACTGAATCAAATCCCCGACCGAGTGCAAGAATGGAATAAGTCATCCGCTCGCTGTGGCGCTGATGTCGCGTTGTCCCTGGTCCGAGTGCACTGCAAAGACGTCAAAGAAGATAAGCTGGCAGAACTCGAGGTTGTTAACACAAAGAGACACACTTTACAATCCTTCATGGACACCTTCCTTGATGCCGTCACTCGTATTGCAGATAGCATAGACCTTGACAGTTTCTGCGACCCAGCCAGTCCTTCTCCTGATGCGTGACCGAGAAACATTATGCTCCACCTTTATTTGCCTCGGAATGCCGAGTGATTGTGTAACCGTTAAACTTCTTCGGGTTTGATGCTTGAATACTTTTGATCCGTCGTCCGGAACTTTAGGATTTATCTGAACTTGGTTTATTTCTGAATATGCTTGTATTTGCCTTCGAGTGGAATTTGCACTTTACTCTGAATAATCTTTCGACCTGCATCTTGTTGTCCTTGCGGACAGGGATGGAGCGCACATTGTATTTGTGGCGCAGCTCTGAAGGAGAAGGTAGCAGTCGACCCGCACCTCGTCATCCTTGCAGATGGGGATGGAGCGCATGTTGTATTTGTGGCGCAGCTCTGAAGGAGAAGGTTGCAGTCGACTTGCACCTCATCGTCCTTGCGGATAGGGATGGAGCGCATGTAGTATTTGTGGCACAGCTCTGAAGGAGAAGGTTGCAGTCGACCTGCACCTCGTCGTCCTTGCGGATAGGGATGGAGCGCATGTTGTATTTGTGGCGCAGCTTCGAAGGAGAAGGTTGCAGTCGACCTGCACCTCATCGTCCTTGCGGATAGGGATGGAGCGCACGTTGTATTTGTGGCGCAGCTCCGAAGGACAAGGTTGCAGTCGACCTGCACCTTGTCGTCCTTGCGGATAGGGATGGAGCGCACGCTATATTTGTGGCACAGCTCCAAAGGAGAAGGTTGTAGTCGGCCTGCACCTCGTCGTCCTTGCGGATAAAGATGGACTTTAAACCTTAGGTGAGTACTGGACTGCAGCTAAGCCCCCGAGTGGGAGGGTTTCTCACCACTCGGTAGGATTTTTTAAACTTAGGCGAGTACTGGACTGCAGCTAAGCCCCCGAGTGGGAGGCTTGCTCACCACTCGGTACAATTTTTTAAACTTAGGCGAGTACTGGACTGCAGCTAAGCCCCCGAGTGGGAGGGTTGCTCACCACTCGGCATGATTTTCTAAACTTAGGCTAGTACTGGACTGCGGCTATGCCCCTGAGTGAGAGGCTTGCTCATCACTCGGTAGGATTTTTTAAACTTAGGCGAGTACTGGACTGCAGCTAAGCCCCCAAGTGGGAGGGTTGCTCACCACTCGGCAGGATTTTTTAAACTTAGGCGAGTACTGGACTGCAGCTAAGCCCCCGAGTGGGAGGGTTGCTCACCACTCGGCAGGATTTTTTAAACTTAGGCGAGTACTGTACTGCAGCTAAGCCCCCAAGTGAGAGGCTTGCTCATCACTCGGTAGGATTTTTTAAACTTAGGCGAAACGGATTCGCGGCTAAGCCCCCGAGTGAGCGGCTTGCTCACCACTCGGTAGGATTTTTCGAACTTAGGCGAAACGGATTCGCAGCAAAGTCACCCACTGGGTGTGGGATTTCAAACAAAAGTGACAACAATCGTGTAAGAAAACTATAAAGCTCTCGTCTTTGATAAACAAACTACAAAGGTATTTCTTATTACATCTCACCAGAATGAGTACTTAAGTATAAAAGGGGCGGAGAAGCTCCGCATTCCAAGCCCGTGGCTCGTCTTTCTGATGCTCGATATTGTAAAGATGATATGCTCCGTTGTGGAGAACTCTGGTGACGATGGAGGGACCTTCCCAAGTAGGGGCGAGCTTGTGTGGTTTCTGCTGATCCACTCGAAGAACCAAGTCTCCCTCTTGAAAGGCCCGACCACTCACATTTCTAGCGTGGAATCGACGCAAGTCTTGCTGATAAATGGTCGACCAGATCAAGGCCATCTCTCTTTCTTCCTCTAGGAGGTCAACCACGTCTTGCCGAGCTTGTTCTGCTTCATCTTCAGAGAAGAGCTCGACTCGTGGTGCATTGTGAAGTAAGTCACTCGGTAGAACAGCTTCAGCTCCATAGACCAAGAAGAAGGGAGTTTGGCCAGACGACCGATTGGGAGTTGTCCTCAATCCCCAAAGAACTGATGGAAGTTCATCAACCCAGGTGCCCGCTGCGTGCTTGAGATCTCGCATCAGTCGGGGTTTCAGTCCTTTGAGAATCAGGCCATTTGCTCTTTCTGCTTGTCCATTCGACCGAGGATGGGCAACTGAAGCATAGTCGATTCGTGTGCCTTGGGAGGCGTAGAAGGTTCTGAACTCATCAGAATCGAAGTTCGATCCATTGTCAGTGATGATGTTGTGCAGAACCCCATATATGAATGTTAACTCTCTGATGAAGCTAATGGCAGTATTGGCTTCAAGATTCTTAATAGGCTTGGCTTCAATCCATTTGGTAAACTTGTCGACTGCTACAAGCACATGAGTGAAGCCGCTCCTACCAGTCCTCAGTGGTCGAACCATGTCCAATCCCCAAATAGCAAAGGGCCAGACGAGTGGAATGGTCTTCAGGGCTGACGCAGGCTTGTGTGACATATTGGAGTAAAACTGGCAGCTCTCACATCTGTCGACTATATCTTTCGCCATTTCATTTGCTCAAGGCCAATAAAATCCAGCTCGGTATGATTTAGCCACAATGGTCCGAGAGGACGCATGGTGACCACAGGTCCCCGAGTGGATGTCGTTGAGGATCACTCGACCTTTTCTTGTGTTACACATTTCTGGCTGACTCCAGTTGCGCTTTCCCTGAACAGTTCTCCTCTTATCACAGTAAAGGCCTTGGATCGACGGACGATCTATCGAGCCTCTTCTTCATCCTCTGGGAGTTCCTTCCTAAGGATATATGCAATGTATGGCACTGTCCAATCGGTAGTGATGACCAAAACCTCCATGATCAGGTCGACCACGGCTGGGACCTCGACTTCAGTTGGATTAGTGGCACTCTTAGGCTGCGGGAGCTCTTCAGTGAAAGGATCTTCTTAAACTGTCGGTGTGTGAATGTGCTCCAAAAACACATTGCTGGGGATGGCTTCTCTCTTGGAACCTATCTTTGCTAAATCATCGGATGCTTGATTTTTCAGTCGGGGGATGTGATGGAGCTCTAACCCCTTGAACTTCTTTTCCAACTTCCTCACTGCATTGCAGCAGCCAATCATGGCTGGGCTTCTGACGTCCCACTCCTTCATCACTTGATTGACTACCAAATCTGAGTCACCATAGATCATGAGGCGACGGACACCGAGTGAGATGGCCATACGCAACCCATACAAGAGTGCTTCATATTCTGCTTTGTTATTGGAGGAATCAAAGTGAATCTGGAGGACATATCTGAGCTTGTCTCCTCGGGGGGATACCAGTACCACCCTAGCACCGGAACCATTCATCATCTTGGAACCATCAAATAACATGGTCCAGTGCTCCGAGTGAACTTGAGCCGGCAGTTGCTGTTCGATCCACTCAGCAAGGAAATCTGCTATTGCTTAGGACTTGATAGCTTTCTTTGCCTCAAACTTGATATCTAAGGGAAGGAGTTCAATCGCCCACTTTGCCACTCGACCAGTTGCATCTCTATTGTTCAGAATCTCTGATAATGGAGCGTCGCTGACGACTGTAATGGAGTGGTCAGAGAAGTAGTGTGCAACCTTCTTCGTGGTCATATAAATCCCATAAACAAGCTTCTGATAATGTGGATATCTTTGCTTTGATGGAGTCAAAACTTCAGAGACATAATACACTGGGCGCTGAACTTTGTAAGTTTTTCCTTCTTCTTCCCGCTCGACCGTAAGTACTGTACTGACGACTTGTCTAGTGGCTGCAATGTAAAGCAGTAAAGGCTCTTTGCTGATTGGGGCAGCAAGCACCGGCCGGGTGGAAAGCAGGGCTTTAAGCTCTGTAAATGTTGTATCAGTTTCAGGAGTCCACTCGAACTTATCTGACTTCTTCCTCAGTCGGTAAAGAGCAGTGTCTTTTCACCGAGGCAAGAAATGAATCGACTTAGAGTGGCTAAACAACCAGTAAGCTTCTGGACATCATGCACACGCACAGGGCGTTTCATCCGGAGTATGGCACCCACTTTCTCTGGGTTAGCATCGATCCCTCCTTCAGAAACGAGAAAATCGAGTAATTTTCCACCTGGAACTCCGAACATGCACTTTGATGGATTAAGCTTGATATCATACCTTCTGAGGTTGGCAAAAGTTTCAGCAAGGTCGGCCAGTAGGTCGGAACCTTTACGTGACTTGACCACAATGTCATCCATGTATGCTTCCACATTCCGACTGATCTGAGTGAGTAAACACTTCTAAATCATTCGCATGAATGTGGCTCCAGCGTTCTTCAAGCCGAATGGCATAGTGACATAACAGAAGCACCCAAATGGGGTGATGAAAGCTGTTTTTATCTCATTGGGTCCATACAGATGGATCTGATGATACCCGGAATAAGCGTCCAAAAAGGACAAACGCTGACACCCCGCAGTCGAGTCGACTATTTGGTCGATACGAGGGAGAGGAAAGTGATCTTTCGAGCAGGCCGGATTGTGCTTGAAGTCAATGCACATGCGAAGTGAGTCGTCCTTCTTTGGGACCATGAAAACATTAGCTAACCACTCGGAGTGGTAAATCTCTCGGACAAACTCAGCTGCTAGAAGTCGAGTCACTTCTTCACCGATTGCCTTTCTCCTCTGTACGGCGGACCGTCGAAGATGCTCTTTGACTGGTTTCACTTTTGGGTCGACTCGCAAATGATGCTTAGCCAGTCCCCTGGGAACCCCTGGCCTGTCAGAAGGTTTCCACGCAAAGATGTCCCAGTTCTCACGGAGGAACTGGATCAGCACTTCTTCCTATTTGGAGTCGAGTGTTGTTGAAATGTGAGTCGAAGCAGCATTGGGATCCGTCGGGTGAATATGAATCGGCTTCGTTTCACCAAATGAATGAAATGCTGAATCGGTGGCAGGCTTCTTAGCTCGCAACAAATCACTTGGATCTGCATTTTTTCGATACTCCTGCAATTCCACTACCGCCATCTGTGCATCAGCGATCTTTGAGCCTTTCTGGAAGCACTCTTCTGCCTTCTTTCGATTGCCAGTGATAGTGATCACTCCTTTAGGACCAGGCATCTTCAATTTGAGGTACACGTAACATGGTCGAGCCATAAAACGTGCATAAGCTGGCCTGCCCAAAATAGCATGATAAGCACTCTGGAAATCCACCACTTCAAATGTCAACTTTTTTTTGCGGTAATTCTTGGAATCACTGAAAACTACATCAAGGGCGATCTGGCCGAGTGACTCAGCCTTCTTGCCAAGAATAATTCCACGGAAACTCATATTGCTTTCACTGAGTCTGGACATCGGAACGCCCATTCCTTTCAACGTCTCTGCATACAGTATATTCAGGCCACTGCCACCATCCATTAGAACTTTAGTCAAACGAGTGCCTTCGACGACTGGGTCGACCACCAACGCCTGCCTCCCAGGGGGTGGCTATGTGTGTCGGGTGATCAGACTGGTCGAATGTAATGGCAGTCTGAGACCATTTCAAATAACTGGGCGTCGCTGGAGCGACCATGTTTACCTCTCTATTGATGACTTTCAGTCGACTTTTTCTCTCAACATCAGCAAAAATCATCAGAGTGGAATTAACGTGGGGGTAACCATCATCACTTTCCTCTTTGTCCTCAACTTTGTCTGACACTTTTTCCTTTTCTTTGGGCTGTTTCTCTCAGAACTGCTGGATTAGGAGCCGACACTGTCGAGTGGTATGCTTCGGGTAAATGAGATTACCCTCTTCATCTTTCTTTGTGTGAATGTGGCATGGCAAATCCAACACATCATTTCCGTCTTGATCCTTTATTTTCTTGGGATTCCACGGTCCTTTGGGCTTCCCCTTGAACTTTCCTAGAGTCACGGCCAAGGTTTCTCCAGGAGCAGCTGGCTCGGCTTTGCGCTTCTGCTTCTGACTGGAGTTTCCTCCTCCGGTTTCGTGGGCGACTGTTTTGTGTTTGCCACTCCGGAGCCGATCCTCCTCTTCACCATTGGCATACTTAGTGGCAATCTCCATCATTTGACTCAGAGACATATCTCCGGTCCGACCGAACTTCAGATTCAACTCTCGATATTTGACACCTTCTTTGAAGGCACAAACTGCTTGGTGATTAGGCACATTCTCCACCGTGTGGTGCAACGTGATCCATCTCTAGATATAATTCCTCAAAGTTTCATTTGGCTTCTGCACAAAAGATTGCAGTTTTGTTAGCCCTGCTGGCCGTGTGCATGTTCCTTCGAATGTTCTGACAAACACTCGGGCAAGTTCTTCCCAGCTATAAATACTACCTGGTGCTAACTGATTTAACTATGCTCTGGCCGAGCCCTCCAACATCAGAGGAAGGTGCTTCATGGCCACTTCATCATTGCCACCGCCAATCTGAACAGCCACTCAGTAGTCCTCTAGCCAAGTGTCAGGCTTGGACTCACCAGTGAACTTACTGACTCCAGTCGCCAACCTGAAGTTGGGAGGAATCACCGCAGCCCTGTTGGCTCTACTGAAGCACTCTGGACTTGAGACATGCACTCTGCCGCTGGTTGGAAGATCTCTATCGTGGCCTTCTCTGTGAGCTCTGTTTCTGTCGACTAGACCCTGAACGAGAATAGATCTCGCATCATAGCCCGGTTCCCTGGGGTCGACTGGAATCCTTCGCCCACCACTGGGAGGGCGTCTGTCATCATGCTGCCGAGGCACGTATGACCCACTCCTTGGGGGAGGCGTCGGCACTCGACGACGATCATCATGATCGAGTCGGTGATCATACTGCTCACGGTTTCTGTACTGATCTCGCCGGTCTCCACGTCCCTCACGCCTCGGGGCGGTCTTGGGCTGTGAGCCGACTGGACTGTATCTGCCATAACGGATCTGCTATGGATCCTATTACGTGACTGTGACACAGCTGTATTCTGTTCTCCCGCTGCTCGGAGTAAAGCCCTGATCTGCATCAAACCTCTGCCAGCTGAGTCGGAGGCGGAAAAAGTTGTCGTCGACTGGACTCAGCGATCCGCTGCCGAGCACGCTCGTCGAGTGCACGCTGGAGGTTCTCCAGTCGAGTGCGCTTAGCCAAGTTGGCCAGGTGCACGTCCTCCAAGGCTCAGGCCTCGGGTGTTTCTCCAACGATAGGAGTGTGAAGTGCATCCATGTTCCGGCGGCGAAGTTCTTCCCTCTGCAGCGAAGAGAGGGGTTCGGGACGGTACTCCTCGTCAACACGCGACGGATCGCCTCCGCCATCGCCACCGTCACCGCGGGGGAAGCCAGTAGGACTGCGAGGTCCATTGACCATCAGGACTTCCGCCACGGGGTCACTACTGTCGCACTCGGATGCAGTCTCTACGGAGCTAGTCGAACAGGTCGTAGAGAGTTTCGTCAGGCTCGATTGCCGTGACTTGGGGGTGGCCGACTAGCGAGCCACCGCGTGCCTCACCCACCGCTGAAGCCTCGATCGACCGGAACGCTAGCGCCGGCGGGCTACAGGGAGGGAGGACAGCACAGGAGCCGACCGATACTGAGTCGACGGCTGCCATAGGAGGACGCCACGGACGCACGCGCGGAAGTGCATTGCCCCGCGGACGGGGAGCGCCTCGACGTCGAGTGGAGCTTCTTGAAGCCAAGCAGAGTCGTCGGCAACGAACACGAGCACGTCGAAATGGATCTCGCGGCCCTCGGCCAGACCTCTGCCTGAAACCATGTTGATGGGGATTGGAAAAACCGCAACTTCTCCAACAAGTCGCTAAGACACCGGCCCCAAGGTGGGCGCCAACTGTCATGGTTCTAAGTCTGACAGTAGAATAGGGGGTAGGTATGTAGAGGCAAGATCTTAGCTGTGGAGAGGTTGTACACGCGAGTTTTACGAGTTCAGGCCCTTCTCGGAGGAAGTAATAGCCCTACGTCTCGGAGCCCTGAGGCGGTCGACTGGATTATATGCATGTGTGTTACAGGGGGTGCAAACCCTTGTCCCAGAGGAGGGGGTGGCTTATATAGAGTGCGCCAGGACCCCTACTCCCCTCCGTTACACAGGGTTCAATATTCATAAAGAGAGAGCGTTACAGGTAACGTCTGTAATGAAGTGCTACAAATGATCATTAAATATATGAGTAAATGCCTGACCGTTGCTGCGCAGAGCGGCTTTAGGTCTTCTTGTATGTCGAGTGGTCTTTTACATGGTCGAATGGTTGAGTAGTCGAGTGACTTAAAGAAGAAGGAGTCTCCGAGTGAATGGAAGGTCGAGTGGATTGCACTCGACACCTTTATTGGGTCCTCCCTATTTACTCTTGAACTTCTTTGCTTCTAAGACAAGAACCTTAGGTAGGACGTATAGGTCGGGCCTATTACCCTACCCCAGGTCTATGCCCTCATCACAGGCCGGATGCCCGAGGACCCCTTAGTCCTGGACTCCGTCAAGGGGGCGCGCGGCTTGCCCTGGCTGCCTCTCTCTCTCTCCACTAAAGCCCATTAGGGCCCATATACTCCCCGGGGGGTTCCGGTAACCCCCCGATACTCCGGTATATGCCCGAACTCACTCGGAACCATTCCGATGTCCAAACATAGGCTTCCAATATATTGATCTTTATGTCTCGACCATTTTGAGACTCCTTGTCATTCCCGTGATCACATCCAGGACTCGAATAACCTTCGGTTCATCAAAACACATAAACTCATAATACCAATCGTCACCGAACGTTAAGCGTGCGAACTCTACGGGTTCGGGAACTATGTAGACATGACCGAGACTCATCTCCGATCAATAACCAATAGCAGAACCTGGATGCTCATATTGGTTCCTACATATTCCACGAAGATCTTTATCGGTCAAACCGCATAACAACATACGTTGTTCCCTTTGTCATCGGTATGTTACTTGCCCGAGATTCGATCGTCGGTATCGTCATAGCTAGTTCAATCTCGTTATCGGCAAGTCTCTTTACTCGTTCTGTAATGTATCATCCCATAACTAACTCATTAGTCACATTGCTTGCAAGGCTTATAGTGATGTGCATTACTGAGAGGGCCCAGAGATACCTCTCTGATACTCGGAGTGACAAATCCTAATCTCGATCTATGCCAACTCAACAAAAACCATTGGAGACACCTATAGAGCATCTTTATAGTCACCCAGTTACTTGTGACGTTTGCTAGCACACTAAGTGTTCCTCTGGTATTCGGGAGTTGCATGATCTCATAGTCATAGGAACATGTATAAGTTACGGAGAAAGCAATAGCAACAAACTAAACGATTATCGTGCCAAGCTAATGGATGGGTCAAGTCAATCACATCATTCTCTAATGATGTGATCCCATTAATCAAATGACAACTCTTTGTCCATGGATAGGAAACTTAACTATCTTTGATTAATGAGCTAGTCAAGTAGAGGCATACTAGTGGCACTCTGTTTGTCTATGTATTCACACATGTAGTAAGTTTCCGATTAATACAATTGTAGCATGAATAATAAATATTCATCATGATATATGGAAATATAAATAACAACTTTATTATTGCCTCTAGGGCATATTTCCTTCAGTCTCCCACTTGCACTAGAGTTAATAATCTAGATTACATTGTAATGATTCTAACACCCATGGAGTCTTGGTGCTGATCATGTTTTGCTCGTGAGAGAGGCTTAGTCAACGGGTCTGCAACATTCAGATCCGTATGTATCTTGAAAATCTCTATGTCTCCCTCCTTAACTTGATTGTGGATAGAATTGAAGCATCTCTTGATGTGCTTGGTTCTCTTGTGAAATATGGATTCCTTTGCCAAGGAAATTGCACCAGTATTGTCACAAAAGATTTTCATTGGACCCCATGCACTAGGTATGACACCTAGATCAGATATGAACTCCTTCATCCAGACTCCTTCATTTTCTGCTTCCGAAGCAGCTATGTACTTCGCTTCACATGTAGATCCCGCCACGTCGCTCTGCATGGAACTGCACCAACCGACAGCTCCACCATTTAATAAAAATACGTATCCAGTTTGTGACATAGAGTCATCCGGATCAGTGTCAAAGCTTGCATCGATGTAACCATTTACGATGAGCTCTTTGTCACCTCCATAAACGAGAAACATATCATTAGTCCTTTTCAGGTATTTCAGGATGTTCTTTACCGCTGTCCAATGATCCACTCCTAGATCACTTTGGCACCTCCCTGCCAAACTAATAGCAAGGCACACATCAGGTCTGGTACACAACATTGCATACATGATAGAACCTATGGATGAAGCATAGGGAATGACTTTCATTTTCTCTCTTTCTTCTGGAGTGGTCGGGCATTGAGTCTGACTCAATTTCACACCTTGTAACACAGGCAAGAACCCTTTCTTTGTTTGATCCATTTTGAACTTCTTCAAAACTTTATCAAGGTATGTGCTTTGTGAAAGTCCAATTAAGCGTCTTGATCTATCTCTATAGATCTTGATGCCCAATATATAAGCAACTTCACCGAGGTCTTTCATTGAAAAATTCTTATTCTAGTATCCTTTTATGCTATTCAGAAATTCAGTATTATTTCTGATCAACAATATGTCATCTACATATAATATCAGAAATGCTACAGAGCTCCCACTCACTTTCTTGTAAATACAGGCTTCTCCAAAAGTCTGTATAAAACCATATGCTTTGGTCACACTATCAAAGTGTATATTCCAACTCCGAGAGGCTTGCACCAGTCCATAAATGGATCGCTGGAGCTTGCACACTTTGTTAGCACCTTTTGGATCGACAAAACCTTCTGGTTGCATCATATACGACTCTTATTTAAGATATCAATTAAGGAATGCAGTTTTGACATCCATTTGCCAAATTTCATAATCATAAAATGCGGCAATTGCTAACATGATTCAGACGGAATAAAACATCGCTACGGGTGAGAAGGTCTCATCGTAGTCAACTCCTTGAACTTGTCGAAAACCTTTTGCAACAAGTCGAGCTTTGTAGACAGTAACATTACCGTCAGCGTCAGTCTTCTTCTTGAAGATCCATTTATTCTCTATGGCCTGCCGATCATCGGGCAAGTCCATCAAAGTCCACACTTTGTTCTCATACATGGATCCCATCTCAGATTTCATGGCTTCAAGCCATTTTGCGGAATCTGGGCTCATCATCACTTCCTCATAGTTCATAGGTTCGTCATGGTCAAGTAACATGACCTCCAGAATAGGATTACCGTACCACTCTGGTGCGGATCTTACTCTAGTTGACCTACGAGGTTCGGTAGTAACTTGATCAGAAGTTTCATGATCATCATCATTAGCTTCCTCACTTACTGGTGCAGGAATCACTGGAACTGATTTCAGTGATGAACTACTTTCCAATAAGGGAGCAGGCACAATTACCTCATCAAGTTCTACTTTCCTCCCACTCACTTCTTTCGAGAGAAACTCTTTTTCTAGAAAGGATCCATTTTTAGCAATGAATATCTTGCCTTTGGATCTGTGATAGAAGGTGTACCCAACAGTCTCCTTTGGGTATCCTATGAAGACACATTTCTCCGATTTGGGTTCGTGCTTATCAGGTTGATGCTTTTTCACATAAGCATCGCAACCCCAAACTTCAAGAAACGACAACTTGGGTTTCTTGCCAAACCACAGTTCATAAGGTGTCATCTCAATGGATTTAGATGGTCCCTATTTAACGTGAATGCAACCGTCTCTAAAGCATAACCTCAAAACGATAGCGGTAATCCAGTGAGAGACATCATAGATTGCACCATATCTAATATAATACAATTACGACGTTCGGACACACCATTACGCTGAGGTGTTCTGGGTGGCGTGAGTTGCGAAACTATTCTGCATTGTTTCAAATGAAGACCAAACTCATAACTCAAATATTCTCCTCCATGATCATATCGTAGAAACTTTATTTTCTTGTTACGATGATTTTCCACTTCACTCTGAAATTTATTGAACTTTTCAAATGTTTCAGACTTATGTTTCATTAAGTAGATATACCCACATCTGCTCAAATCATCTAGGAAGGTGAGAAAATAATGATATCCGCCGCGAGCTTCAATGTTCATTGGACCACATACATCAGTATGTATGATTTCCAATAACTCTGTTGCTCGCTCCATTTTTCTGGAGAACGGAGTTTTAGTCATCTTGCCCATGACGCATAGTTCGCAAGTACCAAGTGATTCATAATCAAGTGATTCCAGAAGTCCATCGGAATGGAGTTTCTTCATGCGCTTTACACCAATATGACCCAAACGGCAGTGCCACAAATAAGTTGCACTATCATTATCAACTCTGCATCTTTTGGCTTCAATACTATGAACATGTGTATCACTACTATCAAGATTTAGTAAAAATAGACCACTCATCAAGGGTGCATGACCATAAAAGATATTACTCATATAAATAGAACAACCATTATTCTCTGATTTAAATGAATAATCGTCTCGCATCAAACAAGATCCAGATATAATGTTCATGCTCAACGCTGGCACCAAATAACAATTATTTAGGTCTAAAACTAATCCCGAAGGTAGATGTAGACGTAGCGTGCCGACGGCGATCACATCGACTTTGGAACCATTTCCCACGCGCATTGTTACCTCGTCCTTGGCCAATCTTCGCTTAATTCCTAGCCCCTGTTTCGAGTTGCAAATGTTAGCAACTGAACCAGTATCAAATACCCAGGCACTACTACGAGCATTATTAAGGTACACATCAATAACATGTATAGCAAATATACCTTTCACTTTGCCATCCTTCATCTCCACCAAATACTTGGGGCAGTTCCGCTTCCAGTGACCAGTTCCTTTACAGTAGAAGCACTCAGTCTTAGGTTTAGGTCCAGACTTGGGTTTCTTCACTTGAGCAGCAACTGGCTTGCTGTTCTTCTTGAAGTTCCCTTTCTTCCCTTTACCCTTTTTCTTGAAACTGGTGGTCTTGTTGACCATCAACACTTGATGCTCCTTCTTGATTTCTACCTCCACAGCTTTTAGCATTGCGAAGAGCTCAGGAATCATCTTATCCATCCCTTGCATATCATAGTTCATCACGAAGCTCTTGTAGCTTGGTGGCAGTGATTGAAGAACTATGTCAATGACACTATCATCAGGAAGATTAACTCCCAGCTGAGTCAAGTGGTTGTGGTACCTAGACATTCTGAGTATATGTTCACTGATAGAACTATTCTCCTCCATTTTGCAGCTGTAGAACTTATTGGAGAGTTCATATCTTTCAATCCGGGCATTTTCTTGAAATATTAACTTCAACTCCTGGAACATCTCATATGCTCCATGACGTTCAAAACATCATTGAAGTCCCGGTTCTAAGCCGTAAAGCATGGCACACTAAACTATCGAGTAGTCGTCAGCTTTGCTCTGCCAGGTGTTCACAACATCTGGCGTTCCTCCTGCAGCGGGTTTGTCACCTAGTGGTGCTTCCAGGATGTAATTCTTCTGTGCAGCAATGAGGATAATCCTCAAGTTATGGACCCAGTCTGTGTAGTTGCTACCATCATCTTTCAACTTAGCTTTCTCTAGGAACGCATTAAAATTTAACGTAACAATAGCACGGGCCATCTATCTAAATACTATCAGGTACTAAGTTCATGATAGATTAAAGTTCAATTAATCAAATTACTTAAGAACTCCCACTTAGATAGACATCTCTCTAATCATCTAAGTGATCATGTGATCCATATCAACTAAACCATGTCCGATCATCACGTGAGATGGAGTAGATTTCAATGGTGAACATCACTATGTCAATCATATCTACTATATGATTCACGCTCGACCTTTCGGTCTCAGTGTTCTGAGGCCATATCTTCATATGCTAGGCTCGTCAAGTTTAACCCGAGTATTCTGCGTGTGCAAAACTGGCTTGAACCCGTTGTATGTGAACATAGAGCTTATCACACCCGATCATCACGTGGTGTCTCAGCACGATGAACTGTAGCAACGGTGCATACTCAGGGAGAACACTTGTACCTTGAAATTTAGTGAGAGATCATCTTGTAATGCTACCACCAAACTAAGCAAAATAAGATGCATAAAGGATAAACATCACATGTAATCAATATAAGTGATATGATATGTGCCTTGATCTCCATCTCCAAAGCACCATCATGATCACCATCGTCACCGGCTTGACACCTAGATCTCCATCGAAGCATCGTTGTCGTCTCGCCAACTATTGGTTCTACTACTATCGCTACCGCTTAGTGATAAAGTAAAGCAATTACATGGCGATTTCATTTCATACATTAAAGCGACAACCATATGGCTCCTGACAGTTGCCGATAACTCTGTTAGAAAACATGATCATCTCATACAATAAAATTTAGCATCATGTCTTGACCATATCACATCACAACATGCCCTGCAAAAACAATTTAGACGTCCTCTACTTTTTTGTTGCACGTTTTACGTGGCTGCTACGGGCTGAGCAAGAACCGTTCTTACCTACGCATCAAAAACCACAACGCGGTATAGTGATTGCTTTTTGATCTTCAGAAAGAACCCTGTTCATTGAATCCGATTCAACTAAAGTTGGAGAAACTGACACCCACCAGCCACCTGTGTGCGAAGCACGTTGGTAGAACTAGTCTCGCGTAAGAGTACGCGTAATGTGGGTCTGAGCCGCTTCATCCAACAATACTGCTGAATCAAGAATCAACTAGTGATGGCAAGCAAAATGTATATACCCATGCTACATCTTGAGCTTGTGTTGGTTTTCCCCGAAGAGGAAGGGATGATGCAGCAGAGTAGCGTAAGTATTTCCCTCAGTTTTTTAGAATAAAGGTATCAATCCAGTAGGAGCCCACACTCAAGTCCCTCGTACCTGCACAAAGCGATAGCCACTCACAACCAACGCGATTAGGGGTTGTCAAGCCCTTCACGGTCACTTATGAGAGTGAGATCTGATAGATAGAACATTTTTGGTATTTTTGATATAAAGATGCAAAGTAAAAAGTAAAAGCAAAGTAAATAGCAAAACAATATAAAAGTGATGGAGATTGATATGATGAGAATAGACCCGGGGGCCATAGGTTTCACTAGTGACTTCTCTCAAGAGCATAAGTATTCTACGGTGGGTGAACAAATTACTGTTGAAAAATTGATAGAATTGAGCATAATTATGAGAATATCTAGGCATGATCATGTATATAGGCATCACGTCCGTGACAAGTAGACCGAAACGATTCTGCATCTACTACTATTACTCCACTCATCGATTGCTATCCAGCATGCATCTAGAGTATTAAGTTAAAAAATAGAGTAACGCCTTAAGCAAGATGACATGATGTAGAGAGATAAATTCATGCAATATGAAATAAACCCCATCTTGTTATCCTCGATGGCAACGATACAATACGTGCCTTGCTGCCCCTTCTATCACTGGGTAAGGACACCGCAAGATCGAACCCAAAGCTAAGCACTTCTCCCATGGCAAGAACTGCCAATCTAGTTGGCCAAACCAAACAGATAATTCAAAGAGACTAGCAAAGATAACCAATCATGCATAAAAGAATTCAGAGAACATTCAAATATTATTCATAGATAGACTTGATCATAAACCCACAATTCATCGGTCTCAACAAACACACCGCAAAAAGAAGATTACATCGAATAGATCTCCACAAGAGAGGGGGAGAACTTTGTATTGAGATTCAAAGAGAGAGAAGAAGCCATCTAGCTACTAACTATGGACCCGAAGGTCTGAGGTAAACTACTCACACTTCATCGGAGGGGCTATGATGATGTAGAAGCCCTCCGTGATGACGGCCCTCTTCCGGCGGAGCTCCGGAACAGGCCCCAAGATGGGATCTCGTGGATACAGAAAGTTGCGGCGGTGGAATTAGGTTTTTGGCTCCTGTTCTGATCGTTTGGGGGTACGTGTGTATATATAGGAGGAAGGAGTACATCGGTGGAGCACCGAGGGGCCCATGAGGCAGGGGGCGCGCCCTAGAGGGGCACGCCCCCCGCCCTTGTGACCACCTCTTTGATCCCTTGTAGTAGGGTCCAAGTCTCCTGGATCACGTTCGGTGAGAAAATCACGTTTCTGAAGATTTTATTCCATTTGGACTCCGTTTGATATTCTGTTTATCCGAAACACGGAAAAAGGCAAAAAAGCAGCAATTCTGGGCTGGGCCTCCGGTTAATAGGTTAGTCCCAAAAATAATATAAAAGTGGAAAATAAAGCCCAATATATTCCAAAACAGTAGATAATATAGCATGGAGCAATAAAATATTATAGATACGTTGGAGAGGTATCAGGCATCCCCAAGCTTAATTCCTGCTCGTCCTCAAGTAGGTAAATGATAAAAAGAGAATTTTTGATGCGGAGTGCTACTTGGCATAATTTCAATGCAAATCTTCTTAATTGTGGTTTGAATATTCAGATTAGGAAGATTCAAGACAAAAGTTTATATTGACATACAAAATAATAATACTTCAAGCAAACTAACAAAGAAATTATGTCTTCTCAAAATAACATGGCCAAAGAAAGTTATCCCTACAAAATCATATAGTCTGGTTATGCTCCATCTTCCCCACACAAAGTATTTAAATCATGCACAACCCCAATGACAAGCCAAGCAATTGTTTCATACTCTAAATTTTTCAAAACTTTTTCAATCTTCACGCAATACATGAGCGTGAGCCATGGATATAGCACTATAGGTGAAATAGAATGGTGGTTGTGGAGAAGACAAAAAGGAGAAGATAGTCTCACATCGACTAGGCGTATCAACGGGCTATGGAGATGCCCATCAATAGATATCAATGTGAGTGAGTAGGGATTGCCATGCAACAGATGCACTAGAGCTATAAATGTATGAAAGCTCAACAAAAGAAACTAGTGGGTGTGTATCCAACTTGCTTGCTCACGAAGACCTAGGGCAATTTGAGGAAGCCCATCCTTGGAATATACAAGCCAAGTTCTATAACATAAAATTCCCACTAGTATATGAAAGTGACAACATATGAGACTCTCTATATGAAAAACATGGTGCTACTTTGAAGCACAATATATGAGACTTGCTATATCATGGTGCTACTTTGAAGCACAAGTGTGGAAAAAAGGATAGTAGCATTGCCCCTTATTTTTTTATTTTTTTGGTCCTTCTTTTTTTCTTTGGCCTTTCTCTTTTTTTGGGACAATGCTCAATTGAATGATGATCATCACACTTCTATTTATTTACAACTCAATGATTACAACTCGATACTTAAACAATGTATGACTCTATATGAATGCCTCCGGTGGTGTACCGAGATATGCAATGAATCACGAGTGACAAGTATGAAAGAATTATGAACGGTGGCTTTGCCACAAATTATGTCAACTACATGATCATGCTAAGGAATATGACAATGATGGATGTGTCATGATGAACTAGATGGTGGAAAGTTGCATGGCAATATATCTCGGAATGGCTATGGAAATGCCATAATAGGTAGGTATGGTGGCTGTTTTGAGGAAGGTATATGGTAGGTGTATGATACCGGTGAAAGTTGCGCGGTATGAGAGAGGCTAGCAAAGGTGGAAGGGTGAGAGTGCGTATAATCCATGGACTCAACATTAGTCATAAAGAACTCATATACTTATTGCAAAAATTTAGAAGTTATCAAAGAAAAGTATTACGCGCATGCTCCTAGGGGATAGATTGGTAGGAAAAGACCATCGCTCGTCCCCGACCGCCACTCATAAGGAAGACAATCTATAAATAAATCATGCTCCGACTTCATCACATAACGGTTCACCATACGTGCATGCTACGGGAATCACAAACTTCAACACAAGTATTCTTTAAATTCACAACTACTCAACTAGCATGACTTTAATATTATCACCTCCATATCTCAAAACAATTATCATGCTTCAATCTTTTCTTAGTATTCAACACACTCAAAAGAAAATTTCACAAATCTTGAATACCAAGAATATTATTAGGCAAATTACCATGCTATTAGGAGACTCCCAGATTAATTTAAGTGAAGCATGAGAGATCAATAGTTTCTTTAAAACGGATCCACCACCGTGCTCTAAAAGATCTAAGTGAAGCACACAGAGCAAAATTATCTAGCTCAAAAGATATAAGTGAAGCACATAGAGCAAAATTATCTAGCTCAAAAGATATAAGTGAAGCACATAGAGCAAAATTATCTAGCTCAAAAGATATAAGTGAAGCACATAGAGTATAATTATCTAGATCAAAAGATATAAGTGAAGCACATAGAGCAAAATTATATAGCTCAAAAGATATAAGTGAAGCACATAGAGCAAAATTATCTAGCTCAAAAGATATAAGTGAAGCACATAGAGTATAATTATCTAGCTCAAAAGATATAAGTGAAGCACATAGAGTATTCTATCAAATTTTAATTCGTGTATGGCTCTCTCAAAAGGTGTGTACAGCAAGGATGATTGTGGCATACTAACAAACAAATACACAAATAATACAAGACGCTCCAAGGAAAACACATATCATGTTGGTGAATAAAAATATAGCTCCAAGTAAATTACCGATGGAAGTGGACGAAAGAGGGGATGCCTTCCGGGGCATCCCCAAGCTTTGACTTTTTGGTGTCCTTGGATTATCTTGGGGGTGCCATGGGAATCCCCAAGCTTAGGCTCTTGCCACTCCTTGTTCCATGATCCATCAAAAGAATTCACCCAAAACGTGAAAACTTCACAACACAAAACTCAAAATAGAAAACTCGTGAGCTCCGTTAGCGAAAGAAAACAAAGGACCACTTCAAGGTACTGTAATGAACTCATTATTTATTTATATTGGTGTTAAACCTACTGTATTCCAACTTCTCTATGGATTATAAACTATTTTACTAGCCATAGATTCATCAAAATAAGCAAACAACACAGGAAAAAACAGAATCTATCAAAAACAGAACAGTCTAGTAATCTGTAGCTAGCGCAAGATCTGGAACCCCAAAAATTCTAAAATAAATTGCTGGACGTGAGGAATTTATCTATTAATCATCTGCAAAAATAATTAACTAAATAGCACTCTCCAAATAAAAATGGAAGCAGTTCTCGTCAGCGCAACAGTTTCTGTTTTTTACAGCAAGTTCAACAAGACTTTCCCCAAGTCTTCCCAACGGTTCTACTTGGCACAAACACTAA
This sequence comes from Triticum urartu, assembly GCF_003073215.2. NCBI lineage: Eukaryota > Viridiplantae > Streptophyta > Magnoliopsida > Poales > Poaceae > Triticum > Triticum urartu. The sequence goes on from NC_053027.1 coordinate 86,756,517, forward strand.
TTAAACACAAAAACACAACCAAAACAGAGGCTAAATAATTTATTTATTACTAAATAGGAGCAAAAAGCAAGGAATAAAAATAAAATTGGGTTGCCTCCCAACAAGCGCTATCGTTTAACGCCCCTAGCTAGGCATAACGAGCAAGAATAGATCTAGGTATTGCCATCTTTGGTAGGCAATCCATAAGTGGCTCTCATGATAGTTTCATATGGTAATTTTATTTTATTTCTTGGAAAGTGTTCCATGCCCTTTTTTAATGGAAATTGAAATCTAATATTCCCTTCCTTCATATCAATAATCGCACCGACCATTCTAAGGAAAGGTCTACCAAGAATAATAGGGCAAGAAGGATTGCAATCTATATCAAGAAAAATGAAATCTACGGGCACATAATTCCTAATTGCAACAATCAGAACATCATTAATTCTTCCCATAGGTTTCTTAATAGTGGAATCCGCAAGATGCAAGTTTAGAGAGCAATCATCAAAATTACGGAAATCTAGTAAATCACACAAAGTCTTGGGAATAGTAGAGACACTAGCACCCAAATCACACAAAGCATAAAACTCATGATCTTTAATTTTAATTTTAACAGTTGGTTCCCACTCATCATAGAATTTTCTAGGGATAGAAACTTTCAACTCAAGTCTTTCTTCATAAGATTGCATCAAGGCATCAACAATATGTTCGTTGAAGGCTTTATTTCGACTATAAGCATATGGAGAATTTAGCATGGATTGCAACACGGAAATACAATCAATCAAAGAGCAACTTTCATAATTAAATTCCTTGAAATCCAATATAGTGGGTTTAGCAACATCTAGATTTTTGTTTCTTTCAATCCCACTTTCACCAATTTCATCATTAAGATCTAAACACTCCGAATTTTTAGAACGCCTTCTAGGTAAAGGAAGATCATATTCAGTTTCATCAAGATTCATATGGAAAAATAAAGATTTAATTGGAGGCACATCAATAACTTTTAGATATTCATCTTGATTTTCATAGGTGTTCGGTTTAGCGGCCATCTTATTGACTAAGGTGGCTTGCATATCCCAAATTTTAGCAGTCATCTTCTCTAGACAAGCAATCTGGGATCTTATACCCTCAAATTCTTTAGACATATCATCAAGCTCTTTATTCATATAACTCATAAAACTTTTTTGTTCCTTAAGCTCGTTTCTAAAGAAATTAATATGCTCAAATTGCAAAACCATAAACTTCCTAACATTGTTTTCGATTTCCTCCAACCTTTTAAGGTGAAGATCACCAAATCCTGGTTGAGTCATCGCGATAAACAAGCAATCTAACACACGAGCAAACAAAAAGCAAGCGGACAAAAGAGGCAAACAGAGAGGGAGGATAGAGAGAGAGGGCAAATAAAACAGCAAGGGTGAATTGGGGGGGAGAGGAGAACGAGAGGCAAATGGCAAATAATGTAATGCGAGAGATAGGGATTGTGATGGTTACTTGGTATATTGACTTTTTGCGTAGACTCCCCGGCAACGGCGCCAGAAATCCTTCTTGCTACGTCTTGAGCTTGCGTTGGTTTTCCCCGAAGAGGAAGGGATGATGCAGCAGAGTAACGTAAGTATTTCCCTCAGTTTTTGAGAACCAAGGTATCAATCCAGTAGGAGCCCACGCTCAAGTCCCTCGTACCTGCACAAAGCGATAGCCACTCGCAACCAACGCGATTAGGCGTTGTCAAGCCCTTCACAGTCACTTACGAGAGTGAGATCGGATAGATAGAACATTTTTGGTATTTTTAATATAAAGATGCAAAGTAAAAAGTAAAATAAAAGTAAATAGAAAAACAATATAAAAGTGATGGAGATTGATATGATAAGAATAGACCCGGGGGCCATAGGTTTCACTAGTGGCTTCTCTCAAGAGCATAAGTATTCTACGGTGGGTGAACAAATTACTGTTGAGCAATTGATAGAATTGAGCATAATTATGAGAATATCTAGGCATGATCATGTATGTAGGCATCACGTCCGTGACAAGTAGACCGAAACGATTCTGCATCTACTACTATTACTCCACTCATCGACCGCTATCCAGCATGCATCTAGAGTATTAAGTTAAAAACAGAGTAACGCCTTAAGCAAGATGACATGATGTAGAGAGATAAATTCATGCAATATGAAATAAACCCCATCTTGTTATCCTCGATGGCAACGATACAATACGTGCCTTGCTGCCCCTTCTGTAACTGGGTAAGGACACCACAAGATCGAACCCAAAGCTAAGCACTTCTCCCATGGCAAGAACTACCAATCTAGTTGGCCAAACCAAACGGATAATTCGAAGATACTTGCAAAGATAACCAATCATTCATAAAAGAATTCAGAGAAGATTCAAATATTATTCATAGATAGACTTGATCATAAACCCACAATTCATCGGTCTCAACAAACACACCGCAAAAAGAAGATTACATCGAATAGATCTCCACAAGAGAGGGGGAGAACTTTGTATTGAGATTCAAAGAGAGAGAAGAAGCCATCTAGCTACTAACTATGGACCCGAAGGTCTGAGATAAACTACTCACACTTCATCGGAGGGGCTAGGGTGATGTAGAAGCCCTCCATGATGACGGCCCTCTTCCGGCGGAGCTCCGGAACAGGTCCCAAGATGGGATCTCGTGGATACAGAAAGTTGCGGCGGTGGAATTAGGTTTTTGGCTCCTATTCTGATTGTTTCGGGGTACGTGTGTATATATAGGAGGAAGGAGTACGTCGGTGGAGCACCGAGGGGCCCACGAGGCAGGGGGCGTGCCCTAGGGGGGCCCCACCCTCGTGACCACCTCTTTGATCCCTTGTAGTAGGGTCCAAGTCTCCTGTATCACGTTCGGTGAGAAAATCACGTTTCTGAAGATTTTATTCCGTTTGATATTCTATTTATCCGAAACACTGAAATAGGGAAAAAAACAACAATTCTGGGCTGGGCCTCCGGTTAATAGGTTAGTCCCAAAAATAATATAAAAGTGGAAAATAAAGCCCAATATAGTCCAAAACAGCAGATAATATAGCATGGAGCAATAAAAAATTATAGATGTGTTGGAGACGTATCAACCCACGCCCATAACTTTTTTGTGTTCTACTCGTGCATATAACATCTACGCATAGACCTGGCTCTGAGGCCATTGTTGTGGAACGCAGTATTACAAAAAATTTACCTACGATCACGCAAGATCTATCTTGGAGATGCATATCAACGAGAGGGGAGAGTGTGTCTATGTACCCTTGTAGGCCGAAAGAGGAAGCGTTTAGTGACGCGGTTGATGTAGTCGAACATCTTCGCGATCCAATCGAACCAAGTACCGAATGTACGGCACCTCCGCATTCAGCACACGTTCAGCTCGATGACGTCCCTCGGGCTCTTGATCCAGTTGAGGCCGAAGGAGAGTTCCGTCAGCGCGATGGCATGGCGACGGTGATGATGAAGTTACCGGCACATGGCTTCACCTAAGCACTACGACGATATGACTGAGGTGTGTAATTGTGAAGGGGGGCACCGCACATGGATAAACAATCAACTTGTGTGTCTATGGGGTGCCCCCCTCCCCGTATATAAAGAAGTGGAGGAGGGGGGAGGGCCGGCCCTCTATGGCGCGCCCTGGAGGAGTCCTACTCCCACCAGGAGTAGGATCCCCCCTTCCCTAGTTGGACTAGGAGAGAAGGAAGGGGGAGAGATGGAGGAAGGAAAGGGGGGCGCCGCCCCCCTTCCTAGTCCAATTTGGACCAGGGGGTGTCGGTGTCAAAACCGGCGGATCTCGGGTAGGGGGTCCCGAACTGTGCGTCTAAGGTCGATGGTAATAGGAGACAGGGGACACAATGTTTTACCCAGGTTTGGGCCCTCTCTATGGAAGTAATACCCTACGTCCTGCTTGATTGATCTTGATGAATATGAGTATTACAAGAGTTGATCTACCACTAGATAATAATGGCTAAACCCTAGAGGTCTAGCTTATATGGCTATGGTAATGTATCTCTCCTCCGGACCAAGTGCTCCGGTTTATATAGACACCGGGAGGATCTAGGGTTACACAAGGTCGGTTACAAAGAAAGGAATCTACATAGTTGGTCGCCAAGCTTGCCTTCCACACCAAGGAGAGTCCCATCCGGACACGGGTGCAGTCTTCGGTCTTCGTATCTTCACAGCCCATCAGTCCAGCCCATGGCTAACAGGCCGGACGCCTGAGGACCCCTTAGTCCAGGACTCCCTCAGTAGCCCCTGAACCTAGCTTTAATGACAACGTATTCGGCGCGTAGATCTGTCTTCGGCAGTGCAAGGCGGGTTCCTTCCTCCGAACTCCAAGATAGTCTTCGGACGTATTTGAACGTTTCCGGACCTATAACACAACACCACACACAACCGTGGAGAGAATATAATATTCCACGAGTCCAATCTGATGACAACTTTTAACGTGACGTCATGCTCGCCCGGTTTTTCAAACCGTTTCCTGTCCCGCCATTCCAGATTTTGAGGCGCGGTTGCTATTGGCATGCTCTGTCGAAATAGAGATCGTGTCCCCTTCTTGCGGGATTCTGATTAACACGAGCGTGGGTAACCCAACCGTTCTATTGGAAAGATATAATATTCCATGAGTCCAATCTGATGACAACTTTTATAACGTGACGTCACGCTCACCCGGTTTTTCAAACCGTTTCCTGTCCCGCCATTCCACATTTTGAGGCGCGGTTGCTATTGGCACGCTCTGTCGAAATAGAGATCGTGACCCCTTATTGCGGGATTCTCATTAACACGAGCATGGGTAACCCAACCGTTCTGTTGGAAAGATCCCTTAGGAATAGGAAGGCTCTCAGGCTCCAGAGGAGGCGTTTATGTAACGCCCCGGACACACCCGCCGGTGCTCATTACTCCTGGCGGGATCTAGACTGGCCCCACAGATCAATACTAGTCTTTTCTGCGCACTTTGTCCTCACTCGTGCGTACCCGGGAGCAACTTCCCGGTTGGTCACCCATCCTGACACTACTCCAAGCTGAGCACGCTTAACTTTGGAGTTCTGTCCGAATGGGCTCCAGAAAAAGAAGAAATTCCTTATTGATATGAGTAGTCTATCATCCCTAATAAGCCAGGCCATCACATACACCCCCACTTAGAGGAACCGACGTCCTCGTCGGGCCACAGGAACGTTCCCTCTTGGCACATACGTCTGTGCTTCCAGTCCAGTACATGTGCCATGCCGTGTGCCACGATGGGTCACAAACGTCATGAACAACATGACCACACACCTGTCCGCAACCATCCGTGTAACTGCGAGGGTCTCTTCTCGGCGGGGTCCGGGAAGTGAACACGGTGTTGGAGTTATGCTTGATGCAGGTTGTTCTAGGATCACCTTTTACCCTTCCTATAAGCTTAAATAGTCTTGATCGCGAGGGTGTGAGATTGCTGAGTCCCCATGACTCACAGATACTTCCAAAACCAGCTTGCAGGTGCCGATGTTACCGAGCAGGTGACGCAACCAAGCTCAAGGAGGAGCTCGATGAAGATCTCATTCATTGTGTTGTTTCGTTTCAGTTGATCAGTAGAGGAGCCCAGTTGGGACGATCGGGGATCTGTGTAGCTTTTGGGGTAGTCTTCTTTTATTTTGGTTCCGTAGTCGGACCTTGAATGTATTTGGATGAATGTAATGCTTTATTCATGTATTGTGTGAAGTGGCGATTGCAAGCCAACTATGTATCTTTTTCCCTTATGTATTACATGGGTTGTGTGAAGATTACCTCAGTTGCGACATTGCTTTCAATGCGGTTATCCCTCTAAGTCGTGCTTCGACACGTGGGAGATATAGCCGCATCGAGGGCGTTACAAGTTGGTAATCAGAGCCTTCCCCGACCTTAGGAGCCCCGTGCTTGATCGAATCATTGGCGTTGTTGAGTCTAAAAAAATGTTTTGAGTCATCTAGGATTATATATATCAGAAAGTTAGGAATTCTTTTTACTCCTCAGTCCCTTCGTCGCTCTGGTGAGGTCTCCTGACATAGAGTTTTGACTCTTCTCTTCTCAAATTTCACTAAAAAAAATTTAGGATCACACGGGTATCTTGGAATCGTTCCGATGGTTTTGTGACGAGAACATTGTTCTTGGTGCCTCCTGACATTTAGGGGTTGTGGCAGTGTCTCGGAGAGTTGAGCTCCGAGGTGTTGTCGTCACAATTTTATCGTTGCAGTTCTGGAATACCTGAGTTTAGTTTCGTCAACATCGAAAATCTCTTTTATGCAGTTGTTGGTGAGATAACCTCGACGCCACCTAGTACTGGGGCGGGAGTTCGGGTGTATTGCCATAACTCGTATAACGGATGCTTTTCGAAGGTTGAGGTAAATGATTTCCGAAGGTTTCTTGGTTATGTGTTGAAGGATGGATACAGCTGGATGTAGGATTTGTTAGTTTTGGGTGAGATATTATGCTTCCCCTGTATCCCCAACACCTGATTGCATAACCGGAAAATTTTGGGAGTTTATAAGTGGGAATTCAAGTAGCTCTTAGGATATCTTTCCGACAGATGTATGATATGAAATTGGGGTTCGACGTCTAGTGGTCCGCCTATCCACGGTTGGTTTTACAGTGGTCTCATTGTGTCTTAAAGAGTCCTTGGCTATGCCGACTCGGGGACGCTTCGTACGTCATGTGCACTGCCTTGTACATGATGGTGTTGTACGATCGAGCCCGTGTAGGCCCCACCACGAAAAATTCGGATGAAATCTCTATCATATGTTTGTTCCGGTTTATTCTGCAAGCCAACCCTTCGTTTTTGTTTTGAGTTGTGGTATACGAGTTGCTTCGAAGTCAAATTTTGATTCCATACCTTTCCTAAACGGTGTTCTCATACTCCTATGTGAATACCAAACCTTCATGATAATCGAGACTGTCATGTCAATCCTTTTCAACCGGTGTGCTTCTCTTCAAGTGGATCCAATCATTTCAACATCAGCAAGATCTATTACTAGTTCTTCTCAACGGTGTTGTCTTCATCCGTTCCAAGTTGACTTTGTTTTTCCCACCCACCTACCCCTTTTTCTTCAAGGATTCAGATTTCTTAATCAAGTATCCATCTTATTGATGCGAGGCCTTTTAATTCCTTTTCCGTCAATGTTCTTATCCGGTGATTCTCATGAAGATTCTAATGGAGCTTCAAGCTCATCATTCTCGGTTTTCTTTCTTCTCCGGTGGATTCAATTCAAGCTTTTGGTGTTGATCATATCCCTTTCCTCGTTTTCAATTCTTTCTCATGCCGGTGTAATTCTTAATCTTTCACCTCTCGCTATTCAATTGTTCCGGAGTGCTGAAGATATCTCAGAAGGCTCGTCTTGTCATTCAAGATCCGTTCAACTTATTTCAAGGTTGTTATCTCATTCAAGCCGTTAAATTCAACCGGCGCAATCTTTATTTTAAATATTTTAAATGGTGTTTCTCTTGAGTGGTCCCTAACCCACAGGTCTTTTCCCAGGATCTTACCTGACTCTTCTTATTTTCCCGGAGTTATCCTCAAATTTCTTATCGAAGTTTGACATAAGAATGAGTTATCATCAGTCATATGTATTTCTCCAAGATCTGTCAAATTCTTTCATCGTTGGTTCAACCTTTATAATTTTCATACCAGAGTGTCTCAACAACTCATGGTGGTTTTTTCTCGTCATTATTCTCAACTTTTGAATACCGAAGAAGAGTTTTTCCTCCATATCTAATCCGTTCTCTCAGAGATTCGTGGTGCTAGCCTTATGCCATCCACTCATAATTATTTTCGACTATGAGATATTCTTTTCACCTATCCGGAGCAATTCAAGAGTCTTCTCAGTTTAATTATCCAGAGTCCATCATTTCAGGTTTATTCATTCTCAGCTTTCAGTCATCATCCTCCAATCTTACTAGTGCATCGTTCAAGTGATGTCTAATCAGTCATCATCCCTTCGTTCTCATGTATCTAGATTGTCTCAAGTATCTTCGTTCTTTTCACAATTCTTACCCAGTGATTCACCCATTTACTTCGTTATTTTTCAATTCTACCGGTGGTTCGTTGAAGACCTTTCTCAAGTTGACGCTATATCTCTCTTAATCTTTTCTACGAGAATAAGTAGTATGCCAAATCCGCTGCTTGTCATCAATTTAATTGGTGAAGGATACACATAACATAATTCTTATTCTTGTTTCACCCAAATGATTAATTCCTTATTCCGGAGCCTCATCAAAATTCTCGGTTTCACTTGTTTCATCTTTCTTTACCGGAGATCCAAGTTTCCACTTTATCTCATCGCAAAGTTTCATCTAAATCGTTACAAGGTTTCACCTTGTGTTTTCATCTTCTCTTCTTTTCGTTATTCTTTTGTACCGGAGTTCTTCATGAAGGCTCTACATGATGGTTCATCAAGGATTTATATTCCTTCTCGAAGTGTTCATCGAGATTCTTTTCTAAGGAGCTCAAGAATTC